>NC_056728.1:169554372-169577559 GCF_019279795.1 Protopterus annectens | reverse complement strand
CACCTCTATTGCACTAGGTAAAGTGCTATTAAACTACGGGCAACTCTATTGCACTGGGTAAAGCGCTGCTTAACTGCAGGCAATTTTATATCAGGATCCTTTAAAATATTTATTTTCTTCACTGATACATTGGCCATTTCACTGCTTTTTAGTAATGTTTAAATATATTTGTCAGGTATTATTTCATATACTGATTTAAAAAATAAATACGAAGGGGAGTGGTGGGACTTGAACCGTGAATGCCTCTTCTTTGTGCGAACGCTCTAACATTACGCTATTGTGTATGATTTGCATAAGCATTCTTTCTTATGCTCTTCCATGTCAGAATTGCTAACTCTAGCTAAGCAATGGGGTGTGGCTGCATTTAAGCAACTTTGCTCTACGTTGCTCCTCGGTGCCCTGGTTGGCGTGGCGCGCATGTCCGCACAAACACATAGTGCTAGGTAAAGCGCCATTAAACTGCAAATACGGGCAGCTATTTTGGGAATTTAAAAAAATATATTTAATATTTTGCGTTTTAGACCTATGATAGGGGTTTACAATATCAGGGAGTGTAGTGTTGGATGCAGGGACATTTGAGCGGACTCGCTCTTGTGTGTGTGCTTTTTTTACTTTTCAAACACTTGCAGGGGTGTGGACATTTAGACTGCTCAGCAGTCTGACACGCCCCCTGCTTTCTTACACGGTCCGTGTAAGACTTACGTTGAGTCAGCGTGCCCTCATGCATATTCATGGCATGCTGATGTCATACCGTTCAACTGCAGCCTCTGAGTAAGACTTATTAAGTCTTACACGGAGGATTCTTGAATCCGGGGGTACATGTATTAAAAAGCAGAAAAGAAGTAATACAGGATAATGCAGAAAAAATGAGGACTCAAAGCATAGATAGGTAGCATTACAATGCTATCTATGTAAAATAATTAAGATAAAAAAAATGGGAAGCTGCAGATGGTGTTGCAAGGAATGGAATTTTTGACATCACAGAAACATGCAGCAGAGAAGAAAGAAGATGGAGATGCCAGAAAGTAAGTTGCACAGAACAGAAAAGGGAGGGGAGTAGGTGATGTAATTATCCATATGATAATGGCATCAAACGTGAGGTCAGAGAAGAAGGACCCTTACTTCATTACTGGCAAGTTAGTGGGCAGTGTCGATTCCTAGAGTTAAACCAGACAAAAAGGAAGCATGCTGATGAACTACTATGATTTTTCATTTCCAAACATATCATGAGAAAAGGTTGAGAGGCAGAATATCAGAACAAAGGAGTGGGGTAGGAATAACAGGGCTATAATCACAGAGAGTTGAACATGTTAGGAACAGACTAAGAGATTACAAGCTGTACGACACAGAAGCAGCAGGAGATAACTGAAACCTTGGACCATGAGGGAAACAGCCAACTGGTGCAGACTCTACCAAATGGGATATATTCCTGTAAATGTTCCTAAGCATTGTAGAGGTGGTGAAGCATATCCAGGGTAAGGTATCATTAGCCAGCAGCACTTATACCATTTCATGGTTTAAAGTATGGGGGAGAGTAAGAACACAAGAACAAAACAATGGCATAGCACTGTAGGACAGAAGACTTTCATACCCTAAGAATAGAGTCAGAATCTCCTTGTAGACAAAAGTCTCCAGAATGACACCCGACAAAGAGTTCATGGTCCGAAGAGGCTGAGAGATGCATGTGATGCACTTATATAATTAGACTACAGAAGAGCATAGTAAACATGGACTGGCATAAGTGTTGCTTTGACTCAGCCATGCACAGCAGGTGAGTAGTAAACCTAGATGTGCATTATTAAACAGATGAATTTCAGATGGAAAGAGATGATGGTCAAGTTAAGGAAATGGACTGCTGCATAATTAAATGGTAATACAAGGTCAGTGTCAGGAATAAGGACAGGGGTCAGTCCTAGGCCTAGCAGTCTTCAGACTGTTTATTTCAGGCATACCTGAGCAGATACAAAAAAATAAATGAAATGGGTAATCATACCCTTCAGTATGCATGACTTCCCTTGCAACCATCATGTTGACAACATACTCCATGAAAGTTGATCTCATAGTCAGGGATCTATGAACCTATATTGACAGCAAACTCCCCTTCAATCTCTACATATCTGCTATTGTAAGGAAGGCCTTTTTATTGTGCAGCTTATATTTAAAGGTATACAGGTCTGGGGATATAATCATTCCACTATACTGTGCCCTCATCAAGCCAATTACTGAATATAATACCCCATTCAGTATGCACCAGTCCAAACACTTGTCACAACTGGAGGAACCACAATGCTCTTTCACTAAAAAAAAAAAAAAAAATCAGGGCCTAAATCACAAAAATATGCATGCCACCTCAAAGCCTTGTCCTTTGTCTTAGTATCGTATAGGCTGCTAAACATCTGTCTTACATATACAGGCCTCAACAGAACCCATCCTGTCAGTCTTATTACACACTCATAAGTCCAAAGCAGCTTGAACAAATGTTCATGAGATCTCAATCTCTTTTGCAACATAAATAGAACATGTTGCAAATACAGGCATACATAACATAACTTCTATATCTTCTATGGAACTGTTTTTCCTTCACATAAAGCATCCAAAAACAACAGAAAAAAAACCTCACCGAAGTTTGTAATGCCCCAAACAAAGTGAATACAAGTAGCAAACAAAGGCAGCAACCACCACTGGATAAAAGTCCAAAGTTTTAATCAAACTTATAAAAGCATAAAATAAAAACAAGAAAACTCTAGTATAAACTACAATATTCTGTACAAACTGTGATGAGCACTTTCGGCAAATGCCCTTCATCAAATTGTTTGTTAATGGTGAAAAAATCATTTTATAAAAAAACAATGACCAATCATGGATCAGTAATTCACCTGCCTTTTCTTTATGGCTGGCTTAAGATGAATTACATCAATAAGGCCTGGGGACCTATGTGCTGTGAGTTCTATGATCCACCTGGATTCCTGGTATTCAGTTTCATTAACTAAATCCCCTCCCCTAATGCCTTTAAGTATATTCTGAATGACACTGAATTTAAAGCCATGACCCTGATTTTGTGAGATATGTTGGTATAAAGCATTGTGTTCGTTATGTAATCTGATGGAAGACAGATGATTCAATATCCTATTCTTTAACATGCAATTCATATTCCCTACATAAAAACATACACACGACTTAAACACAGCAAGTCTATCACATTCATTGTCCTGCAATTGGCATGTGCATTAAAATTATAAATATTTTTGGTGTTAGGATTTACAAAGGTTGTGTCTTGATTAATGTATGCACATAAAAACAAAACTTGCCAAGAAAGCCACAGGCAAACTCCAACCAATGTGTTAGAAATTCGATTAGGTTAATGTATGCACATGCCTTACACAACCAACACGGTCTGGTCCCCTTAAAGATCTGTTATGCTATGAAGGTAAACAGGGGTTACAATTTACTTCCAGGTGTAAGGGGACCAGACCGTGTGGGTCGTGTAAGCCATGTGTTAACAGAGGGTTAACAATATGAGCTGCAGTTTCTGTGAAACAGGGTTTGATTTTTCTCAGTCCTCCTTTTCCAGTTGTGTGACCTTGAGCAAGTCGTTTAACCAGACACTGTGGGTCCAGTGGGCCTACATGGTTAACCAATGGGTATTATCAGTTTACATTTTACACTACTGCTTGTTATGTTTCATTTTTAAAGGCATGTTGTAATGAGGTTGGCTTTATATTTCTGGCAACGATCCTGTCTAACTGCGGGTGCAAGAGAGAGACTCTGCAGTTAATACATAAAGAGTATTTATGCATTATAATAATGTCTTTCATGAATTATAAAAAAAAAACACTTGCATAACTTTGCTTCCTTCTTAGGATAAGCTGTCAGAGCGAAATTTCAATATGCATTTTAACCTAGGCTGCTGCTTCTTTGATGAAAACATATAAATAATTATTCCGGTTTATATGCAAATGGAAAGTAAACTCTCAAAAATCTTTTCCAAAAACAAAATAGATCTGGAACAGTTTTTATAACCTACAGCAAAATATTTTATGCTACTTAATCACAGTGATATGATCATCTGAGCCCAAACAGTCTTATTTATCATTTACTACCTAGCTTAAGGAAGAAATGTTTGACTACATGCCTGTCAAAGTGATCAGTATCCTTCACACAGAGCAGTATAACGACCTCCATGCTGAGGCCATCTCTGCCTCCGCTAATGAGGAACATAATATGAGGATAATCCTTTACAAGCTCAAGGCTATGGGTTTAAGCCAGCAAGCAATCAAAAAGGATTATAATTAAATAAGATGCCATGTTGCCAACATGTCCTATTACCATGGAACATTATGTATAGAGTCGTGCACTCTGGAATTAATCTACAAATTTAAATAATGTGTGCCAGACGGCACAATGTCAGTACAACCTGCCTCCATGTCAGACTCGTGACATGTTTTGAAGCAAGTGAAAATAAAATAGTGCTGATCTAAAATGCAGTTGCACAAAATGGTTACTGCATATTATCTGTAATCATGCTACAGCAAAACAGTTCAGAACTATGCAGAAATTATAGAGTACAAAACAAAAGTAAGGCATAGTTTCTGAAAGATTGAGAATATGGGACAGAGCAAACAGAAGGTACAGAACCTCTATTATACCATAGAACAACTAACATTCTGGTGTTTAATACACTCATAAGTATTGAACCCGAAATGGCATCTTGTCCTGTTATGGTAGATGGTTGCTAACTGATGGTGAATTACAGTTTTCTGTTATCAGTGACTGGAAGCTGGAAATCATTTTATGTGCATGTACTTAATGGGTAGTGTTTAGTATGTTACAGTCAAGTTACACTGCTGGTGTGTTCCAACGTGTAGTACTTAGTATTTCTGAAACCGTCTCCTTGTTTAATTCCATATTATATTTAAATGGGGCTTTTACAAAGAGATGCCCTTTGCTGTAGTTATGTAGTGAGCAACTGCCTTCCACCTTCTCTTAGGGTTGTCTTGTACTCTCTATTTGAAATAGTTGACTGTATGATAAATCAGCATTACTACTGCTTTCAAGTGCCAGCGTATTAATGTATCAGGATAAAAATGCAATGTTTGAATATTTACTTGATATGCACAAATCTACAATGGAAAATTAACGTCATTCTTCAGGTCATTGTTTTTAAAACCAAATAACAGAAATCATTGAAAGATCTTTTAAGTTGCTTTTATTGATCCCTTCAACAAATACACACACAGCTACCTCAACCCCCCTACCTTCTTCTAAACTGCCTCTATTTTCACATTACTAACTATTCCTTCTTCACATTCTGAATGAAGAAGATTGTGTTTACACTTGTTTATTTCACCAAGAATAGCTTTGCAACCTTCCTTGCCCCCTGTACTGAAAAGATATAAAATGGCCTTTTATGCATGCTTTCTTAGATCTTCCATTTCCATACAAGCTCTGGTCAAAATGTTACTTTTCTGTCATCTCTTTTATTGCAACATTCTTTTAAAGTGTTTTCCCCTTGAAGTTTTGGAGATCCTATGGTAGGGCAGACAGCAAGCATTGCATTTCTTTCACTGAGACAACATGAATGACTGCTTTGTCAACTATGGAATAAACTGGAACATTGTACTTTTACTTTTGGTAAAGAAGGGCAGTTTAAGGTTTACTTAAGAGAGATGCCAGGTCAAACGCAGTGTGATTATATCTGATCTTCTCCACCATACCCACCTTTTGTGTTGTTAAACTCAGTGGTTCTTGGGTCATTTGTCCCACATGTATATGGCAATTTAAAAGCTTGTGAAATCTTTCATTTGCTAACACTGGTGACCATCACAAGGTCATATTTTGAAGTCCTTACCTTTAATCTGTTTACATTTCATTTGCCTTCCCACTCATTAACTGTATGTTTGAATACGCACAGCTTTAAATCATAAGAGCTGTAATTCTCCCAGTACCTACAACCATCCTACAATGGACACAAGTAGATTAAACACATTTTGCAATGTTTAATTAAAGATAAATGTTTTTACAACATTCAAGACTGTAATGGTCCTACAACAAGGTAAGATTAGGTTTTGACTGGGAATACATCTTTCTTTGAATTAAACGTTGACATAAAAAAATACTTTACACTAAGTATGAGTGCACTCCATGAAATAACCGTTCAAAGAATTGAAAAAATAATGGTCATCACAGACAGTATAAGAACTGCCTCTGCCCAAAGAAAGTACATTTGTCTTCAACATGACCTTAAATATCTTGTGAAAAATACAAGCACACTTATAATAATGAGGTGCAATTCTCAGCATCTGCCCTACCCTGTGAAAAGTGTAAGCATGCCATAGTATTGAGGGGCAACACTGAGCATCAGCTTACCCTGTGAAAGGTAAAAGTAGCTGCTTAATAGTGAGGTGGAACTCACAGAAGCAGACCATAGACACACTTACCTTATAATGCCTACACAGATGTTCAAATAAAAACATGCTACCTTTACCACATTAAATAACCTTCCCAATGGCCCTTGGTAAGTTATGCACAGACATTTTGCGATATCACAAGAGTGAGAAAGTCCATAATAACAAAGTCCCTTATGCTAAAATTGTACAAAGCCAAACTCAAAAACTGACAAAGAAAACAATGTGACCTGCAAACCTCAAAATATCCTAGGTGAATCTTATGTATAAACCAGTCACATGCAATTTTACACTAATAGTTGAACTGCAGCAGTGAAAACAAACGTTAAAAGTCAACATAAATCTATAGCTCACCTATAAACTGTTTCCCTCTCCAGTTAACTGCTGCTTACATATTTTTTGAAAAAAAATGATCTGCTATATACCTTTCCTAAGTCAACTGCCATTAATAGCAAGCATTATTTACGTATGTATTTATTTTTTGCCACCTTAGAAATTAGTTTTACATTCTACATCTTGCTTTTTCCATTACTTACAGTTTACTGACAGTAATTTCCTCCCAAAAATTAAAAGTCTACTATTTTCTTTATCAGTGGCCAATCCACCACTTTCCCCAGGACTGAAATCATACTTGTTCAGTGAGCTCACAGAGGTGATGCAAGTAGTGAGAACCAATGTGGCTCTTAGAATCCAGTCCACAACAACCATAGCACCTCCACACCTTACCTCAACACTATTTCTTCCTGGGAGGGCAGTAACAGAAATCTCCCATTTCCCTTCATTGAGCATACATTTTATAGTCTACAATGGGCCTCTTTCATGATCGATCACAGAACTGGAGTGGCAGTATAAGGCAGATATGAACAGAAAATATGAGGTTGTTTGCGAGCTGCAAAAGCAAACTGAATAAAGACAAAGAAGGATATGAGGTCATCTGCAACCCTCATGACCTATAGTTTGAGCACCACAACTACTGAAAAACATGGAAGAAAATAAGTACACTGCCACTATTAAAGTAAGTTTTTTGTTCCTGTAAATGGAATGAAGATACCTGTGAGGGAGACATGTCCAGCTCATTTTATAGGAGAATAGTGCCTTAATGACAACATTACAGGTAAGTAAGCAAACAATGGAGGAAACTGTATTTTATTTATTAATTTTTTGGGGGTGGTGGGGTGCAGGAGCATCCCTCTCAATTATGAAGACATAACTTTCAACTTCTTAGCACAAGAATTCAACTGAAAGCCAAAAATTAAGGACTCACACATAAGCTAGAACAGGTCAGTTAAGGTTAATTATCTGTGAACTGAGGGGTTGGAGCTAGGAACTAAACCTTCTATTTAAGGGGTAAAATAAAACATTTCAGAGCTTTATTAGAAAGGCTCATCCAGACTCTGCTACACTTTGCTGTGAGGAAAAGGTTAGTTTGCTTTTTATTTGTTGTATTTTGTATTATTTTATTGCCTTTTTCTATTTTGAATACTGTGATTTGCTTTCTTTACCTTGTGTTTTACTTGTATTCTGCTTTTAACTGCTTTTAACTGCATATTAAAACTTATGAGACCACAGCCCTGTCTCTTGTGAGTCAGGCAGAATTTTTTTCCCTACCCTCCCACTTGGTTACTGTTGTGTTCTTAAACACCACTGTCTTTCTTGCTGCCTGCCCCTTATGTTAATTTGACCATATATCTAATTTCCTCTCTGCTTTTGCTCGATTGTGTGAGTAAGCACAACATTATCATTTTGTGAAATCACTCCCCATCACCTATTTAAATTTATTGGCCATCCTACTGTATGCCATAGTACTAGAATACAAAAGTGACCACCCCCTTTCAATCTATCTTGCTGTTTTAAAAATAGTGACTCTCCACTAAAACTTAACTTTTTAGACAGGAAAAACTTAAGTTACCTACTATCACATCTAACTCCTCTAGTGCACACTGCAGTGTTTAGGATAAATCATTTTTTTCAACTTACCTTTAAGCATCCCTGTGACTAATACTTGCTCTAAAACCTGCTGGAAAGCACTAGGAAGCCCTAAACTGATACAAGCACTCAAGTGTCCTCGTTAATAAGGAGAAATTAATTGTACACACTAAACAGCCTATGATTGCAAAGTACCTTGCTAAGGTAAGGGAAAACAGCTCTTGTACTTAACAAAAAAAAGCACCAAACCAGGCATGTCCAAGCGTCAGCTTCCGGTGATTTCACCTGTCCACATGGTGAATCTGTGCATACTGGGAGAATGCAGCAATTGCCTCATGTACACAGACAACAAGAAGATCAACCCCCACACTACACCTCAAGCAACACATAGCCCTTCTAAACCCACACCACCAGCACCCACACATAGCAACACTAAACACTCATATGCGGAGGCCCTTAACAGTAACCTGCCCAAGCAGCAAGGACCTTGAAGCTGAAACACAAACAAACACCAATCACAACCAAAGTGTCACATAGCTCACAACACCAGTGTGCTACCTAACAACAGCCCCTAAGGCAAGACAACGTACCCAACACTTTAGTCATAGGTGACTCTATAGTCCAGCACACTAATGTTCCACTCACCAGGGTGAACAAGGAGAAAATTACATTCAGCTGTCTGTCGGGTGCCAGGATCTGCCACATAACGCATGTACTCAAGTCACTCCACAAGTACAAATATGACTCTGTCATTGTCCATGTTGGAGTGAATGACTTGAGATGTACCTCCCTGGACTACATAAAGGGAGACATAGAAGAGCTCTTGGATTATGTGGCCCAGGCAGGTATGACCCTAGCCCTGAGTAGCATCCTGCCTTCACCCAGAATGATACCACAGTATAAGGAGAAAATGATTGACTTCAACAATTGGCTAAGCTTCTGGTGTCATTCAAAGGGGATCCAGTATCTGTCTGCCTGGGATGACATGATCAATAGATCATAATGCACCTGTCTTCCCTGGGATTCAGGTTACTGGCTAAGACTCTTGCCACCCCTATAATGGCTTTTTTAGGCAAAGTTCAAAGGACAAAACCACCACTGTAACAGGTACAAGCATGCAAAATCTGAAGGTAATGCTACTCAATGCTAGAAGTCTAAACCTCAAAATGCTCTCTCGAGGCACTCCTAAAAATGGAGAACATCGATATCTGTGCAGTAACCAAGACCTGGTTCAAGGCTCCAGAGAGCACCCTTGCAATACCAGGCTATAACTCTACTCTTATCACACTTTTGGCCACCAAACCAGGACCAAAACACTAAAGGTGGAGGAGTGTCCATATTCTCCATGGATATTCACACCACCAGGCTAGCTGCCCAACACAATGCACCTGAAATTCTCCAGGTGCAACTAACATTAGGTAAGACTGCACTCCAAATTGTAGCTTGCTACAGATCCCCCACCATGCCCCAAGATTCTCACTACACCTTTCTAACCATAATGGAAAATATTAAGATACAACCAACCACCCTAATACTGGGTGATTTCAATTACCCTGCCATTAACTGGGAAAACTACTCATGTACCAACACCTTTGCCCAACGGTTCTTGGAATTCATAAATTCCAATGCCCTGGATCAACTAATCCATAATCCCACCAGGGGCTCCAATATCCTAGACCTGGTCATTACCAACATGGGAAATCAATGCTCCACACCTATGGCCACCCCCTCGTTGGTCAGGTCTGACCATAAGCTAATCACCCTTGACGTCCACATCCCTCCCCAACCCCCAGTAAGGAAACCTCCGTAAAACACTTCTCCAAAGCCAACTTTGTGCTACTCAAGTCAGAAGTGACAAACTTCATGACACCCATGCAGACAGGAACTGAAAGTTTGACAGTGGAATCTTACACTAAGGCACTGTACAAGCACATCCACTCATGCATGAATCGTGTCATCCCAAATAGGGCCAAGATGCTCTCCTTCAAAAAAGGAAGCCAATCTGGTGGTCCCCTGCCATAAACAAATTTTACAACAAAAAGAAGAAATTGTTGCAGAAAAGAGGAAAATCTCAGGGTGCAAAAAACTCCCTTACCAGCCTCAGTAAGAAGCTGAGATCCCTCATAAAGTCCTCCAAAGCTAGTTACAAAAATAAAATTGCCAAAGATTCCAAAGACAACCACAAGGCATTCTATAGCTATGTCAAGAATCTAAATGGCAATGCTCAGATCTGCTCTGAGCTACAACATAATGGCATTAAATATACTGATCCCAATGATATTGCCAATATCCTGGCAGATCGATTCAGTGCCAACTTCACTCCCCTCTCACCCCCTAAAGAGTCCATCTCAATACCAAAAGATTGCCAAATTCCAGTAATAACGGCCACACAGGTAAAAAAATGCACTCTCCAAAGCAAAGAATACAGCATCCATGGGACCAGATGACATCCTGAGCTGTGTACTACATGAACTACAAAATGAACTAGCAGCTCACCTAAGTGTCATGTTTAATCATAGCCTCACCTCAGGGTTTGTGCCCACTGAGTGCCGCACAGCTACAGCTATCCCACTCCACAAGGGAGGATCTACCCTGGATCCTGGGAACTACTGCCCCATCAGTCTGACGAGCCTGATCTGCAAGGCCATGGAAAGTATTATCATGGAACTTATAAACAAAGACATTGGCAACCTTCAAACTCTGGAACCCACTCGGTTTGGGTTTGTGAAGGGCCGATCTTGTCTTCTGAACCGGACTCACTTCTTCATATCAGTCTCCAGAGCTGTGGACAAGGGTAAGGCAGTCCACACAAGCCTATCTGGACCTCACCAAGGCCTTCAACACCATACCCCACTCTGGAATAATAGATAAACTTATTAAGCTGGGCATTAATCCCTACATCACCCAATGGGTTGCCAACTGGCTTACTGAGAGAACTTACACTGTAAAAGTAGCAGACTCCAAATCCAGCTCCAGACAAGTGACAAGTTGAGTACCTCAGGGTTCAGTCCTGGGACTGCTATTGTTTAGCATCTACTCCTCTGAAGTACAGGCCAACACTAATGGACTCTGGCTAACAATGTTCACAGGTGACTGCAAACTGGGAGCCATTACTGAATCCCCAAATGATGTGGATATTCTACAAAAGGGCCTTACAGAAACAGATGCATGGTGCCAGGGCCATGGGCTCAAGCTTAATGCCAAGAAATGTATAGTTATCCCCTTTGGGATAAAACATGTACCCATAAATTACTACATAGGTGGCAGTACACTAAACACAGAAAGTGTGATAAGAGACTTAGAGACACAGGTGGACAGTGGTCTCACCTTCAATAACCACATCAACACAACAGTCAGGAAATCCTTCTATGTGGCACACATCATCACTAAGGGCTTTTCATTCAGAAAAAAGGAGGTCATTATCCCACTGCACTTATCTCTCATTAGACCCATTATAGAATACAATGCCCATTTGGTATGTACCTCTCAAGACATCTGCAACAACTGGAAAGGCTGCAGAAATACCTCACTAAAAGAATCACAGGTCTAAAGCAGATGCCCTATGCTGACCATCTAAAATAACTCCAGCTATACTCTGTCCATATCATCTACTCAGAGGTGATCTCTGCTTAACATGCAAGGCCATGTTGGACATGCTACACTAAGAAATCCCAATCCCTCAGACCACATGCTCCAGGGATCTAAACCTTGTCATCACAATGAGCAAAACATTCTGGAGGGATAGATTCCTGACCCAGAGACTCCCCAGACTCTGGAATAGGTTTCCTATACATGTCAAGCAGAGCACCCCTATGGACCTCTTTAAAAGGAACCTTGACGATTGGATGGGAGATAGGAAATTCACCCCGGGGACCACACCAATCACCCAGCAAGACAGAGGTCCAGGGAAGTACACATTGTGTGAAGAAATAGCCAGAAAATTGCTATGGCTAGGCTTGTATTGGCCCTAGGGCCGATAGCCTAGTACCAACCTATGAACCTATGAGTAGAAGAAGGCTAATTTTCAGGAAAATACAGTTGTGCAAAATCTTACCATAACAGTAGATGTCCTTTTTTCACTGTTGCAGTATTCTTTACAATAGCAATCCCCTGCCAAGGATGCCCTGATGTCCGGCCAGTATATCAAAGCCTTTTGGTTGTAAAGCGTACTCCATATGCGACACGCATGGTCTCCGCGCACACAGTAGCTCATAAAGGTGACATCCAAAGGTACCATCCTCAGAACTGAAAAGTCTCAGTAGGAATGACAGTCCAAAAATGCAAGTAGGTAACAAGCACATCCAGAAGGAAAAAGGACTTGGGGAGAAGGGAGGGAGCGAATACTGCAACAATGAGGAGAAGGACGTGTACTGTTATGGTAAGATTTTACACAACTGTACTATGTCATTCCTCATCACTGTTGCAGTATTCTTTACAATAGGAAGAGTGTAAAACCTCAAGAAGATTGGGAGGAAGAAAGACCAAGCAGAGCCCTCTAGGAAGCCGTGGAGAATGGCACTTGGCAAAACCAGCTCTGGCCCAAGAAATCAAATCCAACATATAGTGTTTAGTAAAGGTACAAATAGAAGACCAGATAATTAGTATCCAAAGGCTTGAAAAAAGCACCAGAAGACGCCACCAGCCCTAGTGGAATGTGCCTTAACAGAAGGAAGGTTCTTCCGATAAAAAGAATAGCAAAAAGAAATGGCTTTAGATATCCAAGAAGAAATAGTTTGCTTGGAAACAGCCAAACCTAAAGACCTAGGATGAAAATAAATAAAAATCTGTTTAGATTTATGAAAAGCTTTAGTCTTATCCAAATAATATCTGAGTTGTCTATGCAAATCCAAGGTGTGCAAACTCTTCTCACTAGCAGAATGTGGAGAAGGGGAAAAATGAGCAAAGGAATAGACCGAGTAAGTGACAACCCATTAACCACCTAGGGCATAAAAGAAAGATTAGTATGAAGGGACACCTGGTCCTTATGGAAAACTAATAAAGGATGAACAGCCATAATGGCTTATAGCTCAGACACACATCTGGCAGAAGTAAAGGCCAAAAGAACAGTTTTCCAAGAACAATGCCGTAAGGAAGCTGAAGCAGCAGGCTTAAAAAGAGCCTGAATCATTTTTTTCTAAAACAAAATGAAGGTCCAAGGAAGGAGGGACAGGCTTCATGAGAGACCTAATATGAAGGACACCTTTAAGAAACTGTTTGGCCTCAAATCTAGAGGTTACAGGGGGAGTCAAGGGCAGACAAGCAGAGATAGCTAATATGTGGGCTTAACAGAAGCATATACCAACCCAGCATCGAGCAATTTACACAAATAATAGACAACCAAAGGAACATCCAAAATGAGTGAGTCCAGGTTATGAGAAATACACCAAACAGAAAACCTCTTCCATTTGGATAAGTACAATTTGCTAGTAGTGTATTTCCTGGCCTGGCATTCTGCAGAACCTGAAGCACGTCCTCAGAAAAAAAGGTGTTTATAGGGAATCAAAACCCTATCACCCACAATGTCAGTTGAAGAGTGGACAGGTGGGGAATGGATGAGAGATCCCTTGTCTTGTGTGAGTAGGTCCACCCTGTAAGGTAACTTGGGATGACTGTCCTTGGCAAGATGTAGAAGAGGAAACCAATGCTGTCTGGGCCAAAAGGAAGTCACCAGCAAGATTCTTGGAGCATCCTGTTTTATTTTGAACAGGACTTTCCAGGAAAAAAAGAGGGTGTCCACCTTCCAGACCAGAGGACATGGGGCTCTGGCACAAAAAAAGACAAATTTGTCCATTCAGAGGGGAGGCAAATAGATCTACTTGAGGAGCACCCCACTGGTGGACAATGTCCAGAAACACAGCCCTTTGAAGCATCCACTAATGGGATTGTGTTATGGACCTGCTCAAAGAATATGCCTCTATCTGATCTGAAGGAATGTAAACAGCCTGAAGGATCCCCTTATACTGGATAGCCAGATCCCAAAACTGAAGGGGTAACCTGCATAGGAGATAAGACCTTGTCTCCCTTTGTTTGTTGACTTACCATGTCACTGTGGTATTGTCTGTGAAAATCTTGAGGGGCACTGGAACAGAAAGAGAATGAAAAACCTAAAAAGCCAACAGAAGAGCTCTCATTTCTTTGACACTGATGTAGTCTTTCTTTTATCGAAACAACCAAAGGCCCTGCACCTTCAAAGGGCTGAAGGAGGCCCACCATCCCACATCTGAAGCATCTGTGAAACTTTCCTGATAAGGGATTTGAAGTAAAAAAGGAAGCCTTGGGTTGAGTGACAACTGATGAATTCACCGATGAAGTTCCAGACTGAGGTATGGAAGTACAGGGCTAGAAAATCTAAAGGATGAAAATATTAAATCTAAACTGTCCTTAGAAACCACTGAAAGCTCTATTATGTAGAGTTTGGTTAGAGAGCACAGGAATGGTGGGAGCCATGTAACCCACAGCCCTCAGAAATTCTCTATAAAAGCCAGAGGAAGAGGGGATTGAAAAAAAGCAATGAGTATTAAGGTCTTGGGAAGAGGCAGGGATGCTAACTCTAGAACAGCCTGGATACTGCCACCCAAAAAAACATGATCATGAGAAGAAGTCAGGAATCACTTCTGGAAATTAACAATAAACCCCAGGCTTTGCAAGAGATAAATGGTGAAGTGTAGATGCTGAAGTAAGATCTCTTGACAGGAGACCTGAATCAGCGTGTCACCTAGGTCGGGAAAGACCTGTTTCCCCCTTAGCATGCAGAAAGCAATCACAGGAGCTACGCATTTGGTGAAGACACTTGGGACAGTAGAGAGGCCAAAGGGCAAAGCAGAGAACTGAAAATGCCAAGAAGCAACAGAGAAATGTAAAACCTTCCTGAAAAGGGGATACATAGGAATTTGTAGAGAAGCATTCTTAAGATCCAGGAAACTAGACAAGCTTGAGAAAGTAGCAAAGGATACAAGGTTTGAATGGGTCTCCAGGTGACTTCTTTCCTGGGAACCAAGAACATTATGGAGTAAAACACCTTCCTCTTCAGAGGAGTTGAAACTATTGGAATTGTTCCTTGAGCCAACAGGCACAACCCTGCCATCACTCCTCCCCAGTATACCAAATTTCAGTATAAGGAGAAGCAGGAATCTGAGAAATTTCCTGGAGATGGCAAGCAGGAAATGGGACCCACTACCTCAGAACATACCTGAGACCTACCCCTGCGGAAAACAGAAGTGTGAGCTATTTTAAGTTGCTGAGCAATTTCAATACGTTCAATTGCCCAAACACAAAGAAATCCTTTTTCAGCAAACACAGAGGGTACTGTGATAGTGAGTGTCTAATTTACAGAGCAGAATATTGAAAATGTGCCGTATTTTATATAGGTTCATAGGTGTATACTAGGCTAATGGCCCTGGAGCCTTTACAAGCCTAGCCCATAGGATTACCCTAGCATCATGCGACCCAACCTTAATTCCCAGTGCCTCTGTTGAGTAAAACCACTGGAGTGATCCCTGGGGTGAATTTTCTATTTTCCATCCACTCATCAAGATTTCTCAGTGAGGCGCTCCTCTTGACATGTATGGGAAGTCTATTCCATAGCATGGGCAGTCTCTCTGGGTTATGAACCTGTCCCTGCAGCATGTTCTGTTGATTGTGGTAATAAGGATGAGGTCTCTGGAGCATGTGGTGTAGAGGGATTGGGATTTCTTTAGATGTAGCATTTCTAACAGAGCTGGGTCAGACATGACTTTGTAAGTCAAGCAGAGATCACCTCTAAATAGGCGATATGAGACAGAATAGTTGGAGTTTTTTAGTCTGTCCATATAGGACAAATGTTTAAGGTCTAGGATCCTCTTTGTGAGGTACTTTTGTGGCATTTCCAGTTGTTGCAGGTGTTTAGTGAGGTACATGCCAAATGGGGCATTGCACTCGATTGGCCTAATGAGGGAAGAGTAGAGGGAGACAATGACCTCTTTCTTCTTGGATGCAAAACCCTTAGTAATGAGATGTGCCACATAGAAGGACTTTCTGACCACAGTGGCAATGTGGTGGTAAAAAAACAGGTTGCTGTCAACCTGTGCTTCCAGTTCTCTTATAACGCCTTCTGTGTTCAGTGAACTACCAACGATGGGGTAATTCATGGGAACTGGGTTTTTCCCAAAGGGGATGATGACACATTTTGTGGTATTGAGCTTAAGGCCATGGTTCTGACAACATGCGTTGGTCTCAGTGAGGCCTTTCTGTAGGATGTCAACATCACTCGGGAAGTTAATAATAGCTCCCAACTTGTAATTGTCTGCAAACCTTGTCAGCCAGAATCCCTTCGAGCTGGCCTGGATTTTAGAGAAGTAGATACCAAACAGGAGACTACCCAGGACTGAACCCCATGGGTCTCCACTCTTGTGATTGGTCGGCAGTCTGACTTGGAGTCAGCTACTTTCACACAGTGGGTTCTACCTGTGAGCCAGTTTGCAACCCACCTAGTGATATAGGGGTTGATGCCTAGCTTAGTGAGTTTTTCTATGATTCCTGAGTGGGGAATGGTATCAACGGCCTTGGCCAGATCAAGGTAGGCTGTATGAACCACCTTGCCATCATCCATAGCTCTGCTGACTGACTCAAAGAAGTTGGCCAAGTTGAGCAGGCATGATCTACCCTTCACAAAACCAAACTGTGTGGGATCCAGAGTTTGGGGATTTCCTATATCTTTGTTTATTAGGTCCAAACAAATGCAATCTGAGAGTGATGCTGCTCATTGCTAGAAGTAAAAATCTCAAAATGCATGCGCTTGAAGCACTTCTTAAAATGGAGAACATCAACATTTTTGCTGTAATAGAGGCCTGGTTCAAGGCAGCAGAAAGAACCCTTGCACTACCAGGCTATAATTCATTCCACACCTTTCAGCCCCAGAACTTGGACCGAAGCTCCAAAGGCAGTGGTGTTCCCATATTCATAAAGGCTGTGCACACCTCCAAGACTGGGAGTCCAACATAACGCATCAGAGATACTTCAGGTGCAGCTAACATTGGGTAAGACAGCAATTCCGATTGTAGCCTGCTAGAGGTCCCCAACCATGTCCCAAGACTCACACTACACGTTCCTAAGCACCCCGGAGAATATTATGGTCTAACCTAACACTCTCATACTGGAAGACTTCAACTACCCCTCCATTAACTGGGAAAACTACTCATGTAACGATACACTTTCCCAATGTTTCCTGGAATTCATTAATTCCAATGCCCTGGACCAGCTCGTTCTTACCCCCACTAGAGGTAGCAACATCCTTGATCTGGTCATTACTAACATGGCCGACCATTGCTCTATACCAGTAGTCAACTCCTCCCTGGTTAGAGGTGACCACAAACTAATCACCTTGGAAATCCACATCCCCCCCCCCCCCCGCAAAGGTAACCACTATGAAAAACTTCTCCAGAGCAAACTTTGGGCTTCTAAAAACAGATGTGGCTAACTTTACGGCACCCATGCACTTGGATAACAGCTTCATGACTGCCAAATCATACACTAATGCCCTGCAAAAACACATACACAAATCCATGAATCTCTCCATACCCAATACAACCAAGATGCTCTCCTCCATAGAAAGGAAGCCAATTTGGTGGTCCCTTGCCATAAACAACCTCTATAACAGAAGGAGAAAATTGATGCAGAATAAGGTGAAGTCCCAAGACTGTAAAAACTCCCTTATCAGCCTCAACAAAAAGTTGAGATCCCTCATCAATTCCTCTAAAGCTAGCTATGAAAACAGAATTGCAGCAGATAGTAAGGACAACCACAAGGCCTTCTATAGTTATGTAAAGAATCTCTACCGCAATACCCAGATTTGCTTGGAGCTATTGCACAATGACACCTCCTATACTGAACCAACAGATATTATCAATATACTGGCCGACAGATTCAGTGCCAATTTTACCCCTCTCTCCCCCACCTCTCTCACCCCCAACAAAGGACCAATCACAATACCAGGAGATTGGCAGGCACCCAGTATTACTGCTGCACAGGTTAAAACAGCACTGTCCAAGGCCAAGAATACAGCTTCTATGGGACCTGGCAATATCCCTGGCTGTGTTCTACATGAACTACAGAGTGAACTGACACCTCACTTGGGTGCCCTGTTCAATCACAGTCTCACCTCAGGAATTCTCCCTACCGAATGGCACACTGCTACATTCATCCCTCTCCACAAAGAAGGAGTGACTACAGACCCTGGGAACTATTGCCACAGTAGCCTGATGAGTCTGATAAGCAAAACTATGGAATGCATTATCATGGACCTAATAAACAAGAATATTGGGAATCTCCAAACTCTGGATCCCACACAGTTTGGTTTTGTGAAGGGTAAATCATGTCTGCTCAACCTGGTCGACTTCTTTGAGTCAGTCACCACAGCTGTGGATGAATGCAAGGTGGTTTGTACAGCCTAACATGACCTGGCCAAGGCCTTTGATACCATTCCCTGCTCAGGAATCATAGAAAAACTCCTAAGCTAGTCATCAACCCCTATATCACTAGATGGGTTTCAAACTGGCTCACAAGTTGAACCCACAGTGTGAAAGTAGCGGACTCCAAGTCAGACTGCTGACCAGTCATGAGTGGAGTCCCACAGGATTCAGTCCTGGGTCCTCTCCTGTTTGGTATCTACTTCTCTGAAGTCCAGGCCAACATGAAGGTACTCTGGCTGACAAAGTTTGCAGACGATTGCAAGTTGGGAGCCATAATTAACCTCCCAAGTGATGCTGACATCCTACAGAAAGGCCTCACAGAGACCAATGACTGGTATCAGAACCATGGCCTTAAGCTCAATGCCAAAAAATGTGTCATCATCCCCTTTGGGTAAAACCCAGTTCCCAGGAATTACCACATTGATGGTAGTCCACTGAACACAGAAGGCATTATAAGAGATCTGGGAACACAGGTTGACAGCAACCTCTCTTTTGACCACCACATTGCCACTGTGGTCAGAAAGTGTCACATCTCATTACTAAGGGTTTGCATCCAGGAAGAAAGAGGTCATTGTCTCACTCTACTCTTCCCTCATTAGGCCAATCATCGAGTATAACTCCCCATTTGGCATGCATCTCACTAGACACCTGAAAAAACTGGACAGGCCTCAAAAGTACCTCACAAAGAGGATCCTAGGCCTTAAACACTTGTCCTATATGGTCAGACTCAAAAAACTCCCAACTATTCTCTATCTCATATTGCCTACTTTGAGGCAATCTCTGCTTGACTTACAAAGCCACATCTAACCCAGCTCTGTCAGAAATGCTACATCTAAAGAAATCCCAATCCCTCCCCACTACATGCTCCAGAGACCTGAACCTCATTACCACAATCAACAGAAGAAGCTGAAGGGACAGGTTCATAAGCCAGAGACTGCCCATGCTATAGAACAGACTTCCCATACATTTCAAGCAGATCCCTCTTCAAGAGAAATCTTGATGAGTGGATGGGAAATAGAAAAGTCCCCCCAGGGATCACTCCAGTGGCTCTACTCGACAGAGGCACTGGGAACTAAGATCTGGGGCACAATGCCAGGGTAATCCTATGGGCCAAGCTTGTAAAGGCTCCAGGGCCATTAGCCTAGTACACACCTATGATGATACGTTTCATAGCTTTGCATATCAGTCTCATCAGGCTAATGGGGCAATAGTTCCCAGGTCTGTAGTCGCTCCTCCTTTGTGGAGAAGAATGACTGTAGCAGTGCACCATTCGGTGCGGACAAAGCCTGAGGTGAAGCTGTGACTGAACAGTGCACACAGGTGAGGTGCCAGTTCACTCTGTAGTTCATGTAGAATAGAGCTAGGTATATTTTCATATCCCATAAAAGCTGTATTCTTGGCCTTGGACAGTGCTATTTTAACTTGTAGAGCAGTAATACTGGGTGCCTGGAAATCTACTGGTATTGTGACTGGTCCCATGGAAGGGGGGTAAAGTTGGCACTGAATCTGTTGACCACCAATATATTGGCAATATCTATTGACTCGGTATAGGAGGTAGTATTGTGCAGTAGCTCAGATCAAATCTGGGTATTGCCATGGAGATTCTTTACATAACTATTGAAGGTCTTCTGGTTGTCTTTACTATCTGCTGCAATTCTGTTTTCATAGCTAGCTTTAGAGGATTTGATGAAGGATCTCAACTTTTTGTTGAGGCTGATAAGGGAGATTTTCAGTCTTGGGACTTCACCTTATTCCACATTACTTTCCTCCTCCTGTTGTAGAATTTGTTTATGGCAGGGGACCACGAGACTGGCTTCCTTTTTTGGGGGGGAGAGTGTCCTGGTTCTGTTAGCTATGTCGAGATCCATGCATTTGTGTACGTGTTCATACAGTGCATTGTTGTATGATTCAGCAGTCATGCAAATGATCTCCATTTGCATGGGTGCCGTGAAGTTAGCCACATCTGTTTTTAGGAGCCCAAATGTAGCTTTGGAGAAGTTTTTCATGGTGGTGACTTTTGCAGGGGGTTGGGGGTGGGAGGGATGTGGATTTCCAAGGTGATTAGTTTGTGGTTGGATCTAACCAGGGAGGAGTTGACTATTGGTTTAGAGCAATGGTCGCCCATGTTAGTAATGACCAGGTCAAGGATGTTGCTACCTCTAGTGGGGGTAAGAATGAGCTGGTCCTGGACATTGGAATTAATGAATTCCAGGAAACATTGGGCAAGTGTACTGGTACACGAGTAGTTTTTCCAGTTAATGGAGGGGTAGTTGAAGTCACCTAGTATGAGAGTGTTAAGTTGGACCCTAATATTCTCCAGGGTGCTTAGAAACATGGAGTGTGAGTCTTGGGACATGGTTGGGGACCTATAGCAGGCTATGACCTGAATCACTGTCTTACTCAATGTTAGCTGCACCTGAAGCATCTCTGATGCATTATGTTGGGCTACCAGTCTGGACGTGTTCATGTCTTTATGAATATGGAAACACCACCACCTTTGAAGCTTCGGTCCATGTTCTGGGGCCAAAAGCTGTGGAATAAGTTATAGCCTGGTAGTGCACAGGTGCTTTCTGCTGTCTTGAACCAGGTCTCTGTTACGGCACAAATGTTGATGTTCTCCATTTTAAGGAGTGCTTTGAGCGAGTGCATTTTGAGATTTAGACCTCTAGCATTGAGCATAATGACCTTCAGATTGCATTTGTTTGTAGCTGTTACAATGGTAATTTGGTCTTTGGAACACCACCTAAAATGGCACTATAGGGTTGGCAAGAGCCTTGAGTAGTATCTGGAAGCCCAGGGGTGACAGATGCAGGACATCTCTGACAAAGCATCGAGGTCAATCATGTTATCCCAAGCAGACAGATACTGGATTCCCCTTATAATGACACCAGAAACTTAGCCAGTTGTTGAAATCAATAATTTTCTGCTTGTACTGTGATACCATTCTGGGTGATGGTAGGATGGTGCTCAGGGCTAGGGTCATACCCACCTAGGCTACATAATTCAAGAGCTCCTCCATGTCTCTTTTCATATAGTCCAGGGAGGTATGTCTCAGGTCATTCACACCCACATGTATAATGATAGAGTTATATTTGTACCTGTTATTTGAATGACCTGAGTGCATGCATTATGTGGTAGATCCTTGTACCTAACAAGTTACTGTTACATTTTCCTTATTCAACCTAGTGAGTGGGACATCAGTGTGCCTCACTATCGAGTCACCTATGACTAGTGTGTTGGGCATGCTGTTTTGCCTTAGGGCCTTTGGTTGAGTGGCACGCGGTTTAGGAGAGTTATGTGTCTTGTGATTAGTGTTGTGTTGTGGTGGTCAGGTGCATTTTTGCTTTGGAGGTCTCTGCTGTTTGGGTAGATTTTTACTGAGAGCCTCCGCAAAGTTGGGTGTGCGGTTTGTGTTTTTATGTGAAGGCAGTGCCGGTGTGTGTTCTGGAGGGCTGTGTGTTCCATGTGGTGTGGTGCAAGTGTTGACCTTCTCCTCTTGACCAGCTATTCTGCTCTTGGCTGGAGAGTGCGTGGCTTCCAATTTGGATATATAAGAGCATAGCAAGTCTGAGTGTTGGGATGTAAGAGGAAAAGGTTGTCAGTGTACATGAGGCAGTTGCTACATTGCCTCAGGATGCCCAAGTTCACCAGGTTAATAGGAGAAAGCACAGGGAACTGACCTTTAGACATGCCTGGAGGGATGGTAATACGTACTGGAGCCGTTTCCTTGTAGAAAGTTTAGTAATGGTAGCACTTTTGTGTGCTACAATAATTGCTATAAGAAGTCTGGTAAAGTGCTAGACTAATAAGCTAGTAAAAGTGCAGCAGAGGAGAGAACTAGTAGATCCTAGGGTAAAAATTGAAGAGAGGACTTTGGCACTGCTCAGAAGTTTACAAACAGTCCTGGATACAGCAAATCTGTGTCTGGACTAGACATGTTACATGAAAGAGAGGGAACAAGCTTAGAATTTTTATATTTATTTATTTTTTTTACAGAAAAGCAGCTAAAACAGCAGTAAAAACAATTCAAGTACTGCACAGCTAGCACACTTGAGTGTGTAGCAGTATTACAGCAAATACAATTTAAATAAATGCAATTTATTCAAAATGTATTCTGAACTGAATTAAATTACTGTTTTATTCAACTCTGAACAGTTAAAAATTGCCAACAAATATACTTATCAGCTGAGAAGCACACTCAGTCAGAATACAGGGAGATTCTAGCAAAGTTTTTTTTTTTTTTTTAGTAAAGTGGAAAGGAAGAAAGGAGGAGCCAAAGATATTTCAAGGTTAAGAAACTAAGTGGGTTGGCCTTCTCAAATTTTCTCTCTTTATTAGGTAGAATGAGCTAATGACAATAGACTGGGAAGAGTATCCCAGTTCAAATTTACAGTAGGGGTGGGCATCTGTAA
>NC_056728.1:169541872-169549372 GCF_019279795.1 Protopterus annectens | reverse complement strand
TGTGGGTGAAATATAATATTGAACCTGACACAAATAAGGACCAATTTCTACAAAAAAATATGTTTTCTGTGACACTGATAGAAATATAATACTTTGCTTATGTGTTGCTTTAAGGAAGTTGTGAATTTTCTCATTATTATGTCCAAGAGAACATGGGGACAGCACACATGATGAATACTTTTGAAGCTAAGATCAGTCTACCACAACTTCCACACCGATATGCAGCTTCTGTTTACAGTGAAGAGAAATATATGGTTGTTTAGTTGCCACATTATGACAAATATATCTGTTATATTTCTGTGAATATCTCCATAAAGAAGCATCACACATTACTGGTTCATGTATCATTTTGAAGCTGACATTCATGCAAACAAATGAGCTGACATTGTCTAAACAATATGCCCACTAATATGTTGTGACTTGTTTCTACAGATACACTAAAATAATGCATACCCTCTGCATCCATTACTAAATATTAAATCATAACTTTGAGTTTCAATGTCAGCATTATACCACTGTGAAGATCTATGCCTGCTGAACAACTTTCAGATTCACAATTTTAGTGTAGTAGTTATGATAAGAGAGTTATGAATATTTGTTTTCAGTATCTCATTCCAAATGGAGTCTCTAAAAAGTAGCTGAGGGTGTCCTATTGCTCCTATGATGGAAGCAAGCATTTAGCTTTCCTTGAGCTGCTCTGGAGTGTAAAAGTTAAAATAAAACCTAACAATGATATTTTGCAATATAAAATATTATCTCTGTCTCCACCTATTGGACTTAAATGGATTTTTTTCCAAAATGTAAAACATAAATTCAGTGAAAGACTGGCATGACATGGAATAAGTGGCAAAGGCAGCATTAGTATTTTGATGTTTAATTATATATATGGCTCACCGAAAGCCTGCAATTAGTTCTACCATACATTAAAGCATCTCAAACTTGCACATTCTGCAACAAACACTAGAAGGTTAGAAGCACACAAGATGTCTCATTTAAGTCCTGTAACTGTGCTATAAAACCAAGGGGTATATGAAATATAAGGACACTGGGGATATACATCACACATGCACATACCATGGATTAACATGGAGGGCATAACCACTAACACCCAGCATTTGGAGACTGCTGCACTAAAGATTTTAAATAATTTATGTTGTTTATAAAATTGGGGCAAGAAACTATGATCTTTCCAAAGTCAACATGTGAAATGTAGCCACTTCTTTAATTACCAAAAAAACAGAACTTAAAGTCAGCACCATATGTGAATTCCTATAAGAAACAGTAGCAAATGTGAGCAAATTGGATGCATTTCTATCAGAGTCAGTAGTTTATTTAAGCCCCACAGAGGCATTTCTATTAGAACTATTACCATATGTGAGAAACAAAGGGGCATTCTTAAAAGAACTAGTACCAAATGTGAGAACCACAGGAGCATTCCTACAAGAACTAGTACGAAATGTGAGCACCGCAGGAACATTCCTCCCAAAACTAGTACCAAATGTGAGAACCACAGGGGCACTCCTCCCAGAACTAGTGCCAAATGTGAGAATCCCAGGGACATTGCTATCAGAACTAGTACCAAATACAAGTACCACAGAGACATTCCTATGAGGTTTCTCTGTATTATATTCTTGGGATGTCAGTACTAACTATACTTAGAACAAGCAGCTTTTGTCAGGAAATCTGTTCAACCACAGTCTGCCTCATAAAGTTTAAAACTACACCTTCAGTATAACCACAACAAATGATTTCAATTGCACTACCCTCATCTCCTGGACAAAATATTACCCATGAGCTGTTACCCTCACTGTCTCATTATCAGACATCACTTAACAATATTATTTTTCATTTACCCAGTACTCATTCTATTGTAATGAAGTGACCATCACTGTCCATCTTTCTTTGGAAAAGAAAAGTAGATAAAATTTCACTACTGACTGCTCTAAAGTAATCATGTCCAAGAAGACAGTTTGAAAAACAATAAATAGTAGAGATAAACTTCAGAATAGTAGTATTGATATAATATAGCCTATATTCATAGGTTGGTACTAGGCTATCGGCCCTAGGGCCTATACAAGCCTAGCCATAACAATTCCCTGGATATTTCTTCCCACAATATTTACTTCCCTGGACCCCTGTCTAGCAGGGCGACTGACATGATCCCCGGGGTGAATCATCAATGTTCTTTTTGAAGAGTGCCAAGGTGGCACTTTGCTTGACATGTATGAGCAGTCTATTCCAGAGTATGGGGAGTCTCTTGGTCAGGAACCTATTCCTCCAGCATGTTTTGTTCATTGTAATGACCAGGTTTAGGTCCCTAGAGCGTGTGGCTCTGAGGGATTAGGATTTCTTTAAGTGGAACATGTCCAACAGCTCAGAGATTGCCTCTGACTAGACGATATGCCACAGAGTATAGCTGGAGTTTTTAGACGGTCAGCATATGGCATCTGCTTTAGGCCTGTGATTCTTTTAGTTAGGTATTTCTGTGGCCTTTCCAGCAGTTGCAGATGTCTTTTGAGGTACATACCAAATGGGGCATTATACTCTATAATGGGTCTAATGAGGGATGAGTACAGTGGGACAATGACCTCCTTTTTTTTGTTGAAAAGCCCTTAGTGATGAGGTGTGCAACATAGAAGGATTTCCTGACTGTTGTGGCGATGTGGTTATCGAAGGTGTCCCTAAGGCTCTCATCACATTTTCGATGTTTAGTGTACCGCCACCCAAGTGATAATTCATGGGTGCATGTTTTTTTCCAAAGGCGATAACTATACATTTCTTGGCATTAAGCTTGAGCCCATGGCTCTGGCACCAGGCATTTGTTTCTGTAAGGACCTTTTGTAGAATATCCACATAATCTGGGGAATCAATAATGGCTCCCAGTTTGCAGTCATCTGCAAACTTTGTTAGCCAGAGTCCCTTAGTGTTGGCCTGTACTTCAGAGAAGTAGATGCCAAACAAGAGTGGTCCCAGGACTAAACCTTGAGGTACTACACTTGTCACTTGTCTGGAGCTGGATTTGGAGTCGGTAACTTTTACAGTCTGGGGGTCTGGCAGTAAGCCAGTTGACAACCCATCGAGTGATGTAGGGATTTATGCCCAGCTTAGTAAGTTTATCTATGATTCCAGAGTGGGGAGTGGTGTCGAAGGCCTTGGCGAGGTACAGATAGGCTGTGTGGACCGCCTTACCCTTGTCCACAGCTCTGGAGACTGATTCAAAGAAGTCAATCAGGTTCAGGAGACAAGATCAGCCCTTCACAAACCCAAACTGGGTGGGGTTCAGTGTTTGAAGGTTGCCAATGTCTTTGTTTATAAGTTCCATGATAATGCATTCCATGCCCTTGCAGATCAGGCTCATCAGACTGATGGGACGGTAGTTCCTGAGATCCAAGGTGGATCCCCCCTTGTGGAGTGGGATAACTGTAGCTGTGCACCACTTAGTGGGCATGAGGCCTGAGGTGAGGCTATGATTAAACATGACACTTAGGTGAGGTGTCAGTTCATTTTGTAGTTCATGTAGTACACAGCCTGGGATGTCATCTGGTCCCATGGATGCTGAATTCCGAGCATTGGAGAGTGCAGTTTCTACCTGTGTGGCCGTGATTACCAGAATTTGGCAATCTTTTGGTATTGAGATGGGCCCTTTAGGGGGTGAGAGGGGGTGAAATTAGCACTAAATTTATCTGCCAGGATATTGGCAATATTTATTTATTTATTTTATTTATTTATTTTACATTTGTTGACCGGGAAAATCAGACTGGATACATGTCCATTTTCAGCGGAGGCCCGGGGAGAAAAGCTCCACATTTAACAGTTGGTACATTGTTACATAGAGAAAAAAAAAACTGATATTAAATTACATAAACAACAATTATGGAAATGATAAAAAAGAGAAGCCAGAGATACAGGCGTTAATAGTTACATTCATAAGTAGTTGATAAAAAGAGGGTAATTAGACGCAGAACAGATATATGATTTGAAGAAAAACACTTAGTCATGCATAAAAGATAATACAAGACTAAGGTGATTCAGAGGGAAGAGAAATACAAGGGGAAAAAAGAGGAAAAGAAAAAGAAGCTGACATGGTAGATTCCATGGGATTCTTTTGAGAGAAGAGAGGTGAGAGGAGTGAGTTAACTCAAGGCAGTCAGGGTGTGAGCATTGGCATAACCAGTGGGACTTAAAATATTGGAATAGACTTTTTTTAAAGTATGATAGAGAGGTATTTGTGGTAATACTGGTGGGAAGGGAGTTCCATATATTGGCAGTAGTGTTAGCAAATAGAGCATCTCCACTTGCATTGTTGGATTTAACGTTTTGAATAAGTATTCTGTTTGAGGAGCGTAGGCTATTTAGGTTAGTATAAGGAATGACAAGGCTCTTTAGAGCAGGGGTTTTCTCAGGATGGGTAAGTATTTTATATGCCTCAGTAAGTTGAGACAACTGAAGGAGGTTAGGGAGTTCTATCCATCCAAGGTCTTTTAGGTTATTACAATTGTGTGTTCTATATGGTGAACCATTTGCAAATCTGGCAATGTGATTATATGAGCATGAGAGTTTATTTAGCTCAGTTTTATTCAGCTTAGTGAACATTGGGGATGCATATAAAAGTGTGGATAATAAGTGGGTATGAGCAATAGTTGTTTTTGCTATTGGTGTTAGAAAGGCTTTGATTCTATATAATGATCCTAGTTTCCTGTTGACAGTTTTGATGGTATGATTAATATGTATGTCATATTTAAGTTTATTGTCTATGGTAACTCCTAGTAGTTTGGTATGGGGGTCTGGTGTTATGATTGTGCCATTATTTGAGTGTATATTAAAGTCTATGAAGGGAAGTTTATGGGTAGGGTGAAAAAGAAGCAGTTTGGTTTTTTTGGGATTAAGAAGTAGCTGTCTTCCTGTTAGCCAGTTTTCAACAGCTGTAAAGCAGGATTGAGTTTTAGCTAATAGATTGTCTAAAGAGGTGTCCGAACAGACTAAGGTCGAATCGTCAGCATATTGTATACAGGTTGCGTTAGGGATGGCTTTGTGTAGGTCGTTAATAAAGACTGAGAAGAGAAGTGGACCCAGTATGGATCCTTGTGGCACACCTATGGTATTTGGTAGGAGATTGGAAAGTTGATTTTGCCAGAGTATTGCTTGTTTCCTATCAGAGAGGTAAGCTTGACACCAGTCTAAAGTTAGATTGTCAAGCTGTAAAGTTTTTAGAGTATTATGAAGTAGTTGGTGGTTAACCATGTCAAAGGCCTTTGAAAGATCCAGAAAGAGAGCAGATGATATTATTTTGTTATTACGGTTGCAATTTATAGTATCAGTAAAGAGAGTAGTGCAGTAGTTGTGCTGTGGTTGGGTCTAAATCCGTGTTGTGAGTTGGTCAGTAGTTTGTTCTGGGTTAGATAGTAAAGTAGTTGTTTATGTATACATTTTTCCATGATTTTGGCAAGAGGGGACATTATGGCTATTGGTCTATAGTTGGACAGTTCAGTGGAAGAGCCACCTTTATGAAGAGGTATAACATGGGATGTTTTCCAAATTGTCGGGATGGAAGATTCCAGGATGGTACGATTTATAAGTATTGATATGGGGTAGGCTATTACATTTGCGGTTTTCTGTAAGTATTCAGCTGGGAGAAGGTCAGCAGAGGGGGTAGTAGGTTTAAGTTTTTGTAACAAGGATCTTATGCTAGATGTTGGGACAGGTTGTAGAGTGAAAGTGGGTCTAGTTTCTGGAATATCCTCCGTCACAGGACTGTATTTAGCAGATAGTTGGTTAGCTATGGTTTGTATAGTACTCGTGAAGAATGAGTTAAAGGTGTTGCTACTTCTAATGGAGTTTTATCTGATACCATTTCTGGGGTGGGAGTTGAGGACTTGCCTGGGCGTAAGAGGATGTTAAGACCTGCCCAAAATTTTTGCGGATTGTTTTGGTGTTTATTTTGTAGTTGGCAGTAGTAACTTTTTTTGTCAGCTAGTATTGATTTTTTTTGTGTCATTTCTTTTTTGTTGAAATATGATGTGGTCTCGGGATAATTTGGTTGCACGCCAAGTTTCCCAGGATTTGTTTCTATTTTTAATTTTAGATTTGGTTTCCTTTGTAAGCCAGGGTGCAATGTTTGCTTTGGTCTTAATTAACCTTTTTGGAGCATGATTATCAAGTATGTCTAGGAAGGTGGTATTAAATCTAGATACTGCTTCTTCAAGGGGGAGATACTTTAGTGGGGCCCAATTACAAGATCTGAGTTCTTCTTCCAAATATCCTTGGGATCAGTATATTTAATGCCATTCTGTTGTAGCTTATTGCAGATTGGAGCATTGCCATTTAGATTCTTGACATATCTATAGAATGCCTTGTGGTTGTCTTTGGAATCTTTGGCAGTTTTATTTTCATAACTTGCTTTTGAGGATTTTATGGGGGATCTCAGCTTCTTACTGAGGCTGGTGAGGGAGTTTATTGCATCCTGGGATTTTCCTCTTTTCTGCAACAGTTTCTTCCTTCTGTTGTATAGTTTATTTATAGCAGGGGATCACCAGATTGGCTTCCTTTTTTTTGCAGGAGTACATCTTGGTTCTATTTGGGATGGCACAATTCATGCACGAGTGGATGTGCTCATACAGTGCCTTAGTGTAAGATTCTGCAGTCGAACTCTCAGATCCCATCTGCATGAATGTCATGAAGTTTGTCACTTCTGACTTTAGTAGCATGAAGTTGGCTTTGGAGAAGTATTTTAAGAATGTTTCCTTACTGGGGGGTGGGGGTGGGATGTGGATGTCAAGGGTGATTTGCTTATGGTCAGACCTGACCAATGAGGGGGCGACCACTGGTGTGGAGCATCTATCTCCCATGTTGGTAATGACCAGGTCTAGGATATTAGAGCCCCTGGTGGGACAATGGATTAGTTGATCCAGGGCATTGGAATTTATGAATTCCAAGAACGGTTGGGAAAAGGAGTTGATAACCGAGTAGTTTTCCCAGTTAATGGCAGGGTAGTTGAAATCACCCAGTACTAGGGTGTTTGGTTATATCTTAATATTTTTCAGTATGTTTAGAAAGGTGTAGTGAGAATCTTGGGGCATGGTGGGGGATCTGTAGCAAGCTATAATTTGGATTGCAGTCTTACCTAGTGTTAGTTGCACCTGGAGAATTTCAGATGCATTGTGTTGGGCAACTAGCCTGGAGGTGTGAATATCCTTGGTGAATATGGACACTCCTCCACCTTTAGTGTTTCATTCTTGGTTTTGTGGCTAAAAAGTGTGGTAAGAGTTGTAGCCTGGTATTGCAAGTGTGCTCTCTGGAGCTTTGAAACAGGTCTCAGTTACTGCACAGATATCAATGTTGTCCATTTTTAGGAGTGCCTCGAGAGAGTGCATTTTGATGTTTAGACTTCTATCATTGAGTAGCATTATCTTCAGATTTTGCATACTTGTATCTGTTACGGTGGTGGTTTTGTCCTTTGAACCTTGCCTAAAAAAGGCACTATAGGGGTGGCAAGAGCTTTAG
>NC_056728.1:168904372-168924372 GCF_019279795.1 Protopterus annectens | reverse complement strand
TGTGTGTGTGTGTGTGTGTGTGTGTGTGTGTGTGTGTGTGTGTGTGCGTGTGTATGTGTGTGTGAGAGTCTGTACTAAAATTAGTTTGCCCTCACTTAGTTTAGTTTTCCTATACCCTGCACTTAGCCAGGCTAAGAACAATATATCCTGAGCACTTAGAACAAACTAAATCCAAAACCCACTTGAGCAAAATGTAAAGTAATCTTGTCTGTATCCCATCTGTTGCCATCCTTACAGAGCCAGTACTCACAGTCAGTGAAAGTGCTGACATATGCTTACAGTCAATGAACTAAGATTTGACACCGATAATTCAATCTGTATGAGAGGAGCAAATATTTGTGTGATCCGGAGGCATCCTTCTCACCCACTGAGATTTTCTGTGAGTATCATGCACTGACAGCTATATCTGTTAACCATACTAGACCATACTAGACTGAAACTATAAAAAGGCACTATTGAAGCATTAGGATGACCAAGGCTCAACACATACCTACTTCTACAGCAGCACCATGCTCACATATAGTGATGGGTCATCAGGAGGTAGATTGTAAACCATTTAATACCTCCGATTCCACAGTGAGTTTATTGCTAGGCACACTGACGTCACAGTCACAAGCCTGGATAAAGACAAGGTTTGAAAGCCCTCTTCACTGGAGTGATATGATTATGACCTAATGGCAGTCCATGTTAATATGAATGACATAACATGCATTAGGCTGAGACATGCATAGAGACATGTCAGATATCACCTTGCATGTGTCCAGTGCAGGAAAGACACTAGTTTTGAATGGAAGCCTTCCTTTACCCAGAGTAATGCCTATATACAAAGCAAAGATGACTGGCTTCAGCAACTGGATTAGCAGCTGTTTTCATTCTTGGGGTGGGATCTAGTATGTATCAGCAGAGGATGACATGATTACAGCCGAATCTGTTTCACCAAAAACAGCTTGCATCTCTCATTCTGTGCCTTCTGCATAGTGACTGAAGTCCCCTCTGTCCCTATAGTGCCATGTTAAGCAAAGTCCAGCTAATGGACATCCCAACATAGTAGATAACAATGTAGCCATTTCTGGCTCTGAACTGGCACAGGAGTCATAACGATGCATTTCTGCAGCTTTACCAAATGTATATTTGTGTAGTTACTGAGACTTGTTTCCATGTAAAGAAAACACTCCATCAATACCAGGATTTTGCACTTACCATGCATTCAGGATGTATGACAATTACATTCTTCTTTCAGCTTTTCCCATTTAGGGGTTGCCACAGCGGATCACCTGTCTGCTCCTGATTGGCAGTGGAGTTTTACGGTGTCGAGTTGCCAGCCTGGCACCCAACCTTCCATAGAAGGCACACACATGCACATACTCTCACCTAGGGCCAATTTAGAGTGTCCAATCCACCTACAGCATGTCTTTGGGATGTGGGAGGAAACCGGAGCACCCGGAGGGAACCCACGCAACCACATGGACATGCAGACTCCGCACAAAAGGCACCCCAGCCAAGGATCGAATCAGAGAACCTCTTGCTGTGAGGCAGGAATGCTAACCACTGCACCACCATGGCCACCCGTATGACAAGTACATTTATATTTAAAAAAAGAAAAGTAACCACAGTATAAAATATAACTAAAAAAAAGTCCAAAACATACACTGTGAAGCAGTAGGAAACACTTTCAGTCAGCCAAACTCTTCAGTCCAAGCTATTTTTATTCTTCCAACATACAAAGACACAGATTGAGCGCTTTCATCCCCTAAACTGGGGACTTCATCAGATCAGTGTTGCTATAATAATGAAAGGAAGGTGCTGGTGTTTAAATTTGTGTTTCTTTATTCATTGTGGTGGTTTGGTGTATTTGAATCTCATTACACTTCCAGAAAATATGTTCCCAGTTAACTCTTTCTTCCCCATCACACCTCCAATATTTGCTATCTACATGAGGAAAAATTATTTCGAGTCTACTTGGGGTATAATGATAACTACATATACACTTATTTATTTATTTATTTGACATTTGTTGACCAGGTTAGTTCATCTGGGCTAAGGCCCTTTTTCATTGGAGACCTGGGGAGAAAAGCTCCATGATTACAAAAATATGTACAGTTTACAAAAAAGAGAAAAATTGTTTCTAGTACATGAAGAAGAGTATTTAATAATGGACAGCAAGTATACAATAACAATACCAAGTAAAGATCCTAAATCTTTTAAACTTTTATACAGGTCATGGATATTTTTATCAACCAGAGAAGAAGTTTTGGAAAGCAACTAAAAACGAGCTGAAGGATTTTATCTGGGAGGAGAAGATGGCAAGAGTCAAATGGGATAAGCTGATTCTTTCAGTAGAACAAGGCAGATTGTGATTACCCAATTTGAAGGGGTATTTCAGAGCAGCACCATCAAGGCTCCTATACAGAGCACAAGCAGAAAACTATAATTCAAAGTAGAAAGGGATGATGATGAAACGGGGGAGAAGAGCAAGAAACAAAACAAGGAAAGAATGGGATTTTGGATGCAGGCCTTTAAGAAGAATAACAATAATCATACAAAATATTATATTCATTAAGTAGCAGAAAGTATTCTAAGAACTAAACCGACATGGGGATGGAGAAAGGAGATTATTTTGATAAGGATGACTGCAATTAGAGATACAGACAATAGGCAAAAGGGGGCTGATATTTATTGGAGAAAACTGGCAAAGGAACCAAGTTATTGGGAGCAAATAACTAGAGAGGGAAAAGTGATAGAATGGAAAGATGCCAAGAATTTATTTGGAATGTGGGTTATAGATTGCCTTCCCCATCAAGGACTGATATCAGAGTATAGGCAAAGAGAAAAAAATAGAAGGTCCTACATTAAAGACCAGCACTGGTAGAGTTTTTAGTAGAATGTAGTCCAGAAGTTACCATTGAATAAGGAATAATTAGTAGAGCATATAAAATATTGCATGATAACTATAAGAATCAATCAGAGGAGGTTAGAAAGGACTGGAAAGAGACTGGATAAGCAATTGACAGAGAAACAATAGGGGGGATATATGTATGCCCTTAAACTGTTTAACCTCAGTTTAGCTACAGGATTTGTCCCCAAAGTTGGTGAACTGCAGTGGTTACTCCCCTGCATAGGTGTGGCATTACCAGAGACCAGGGAACTATAGATGCATTAGGCAGAATAGTCCGATTTACAAAGCCATGAAACACATCATATTTGTCCTCATTAACTATGATATTAAAAACCTTATCAAACTACAACCACATTTTAAATATATTTATTTAATATAAATATCAAAATCAATATTTGATATACTAGTTTGATAACCACACTCTTTCCAGCCATGACCCAAGCACAAATGCAATACAATGATAAAATATACAGTAATTCAGAAGTACAAATAGATGATTTCAGATTCATTAGTATACAATGAAAACATTATTAATTGGCATTATCAATCACAACTGATAAATAGCAAGGCAAGTCAGCTGATATAAAGAAAGTCACTTAACATCAAACATAAAGTAAGCATTTTAAACTATCTATGAACTTACTGTACATATCTATTTACAAGACAGGGCTGATACAAAATCACTATGGTAGACAGATGTAATAGCCCATGCCCCAGTCAAAGGCAAAAAAGAATGCCAATGTTGGGAGGATGGCTTAATGACGGTTGGCAGGATGGCCTAATGATTAAGGTGTTTGCCTTACAAACACAAGGTGCAGGGTTTGATTCTCTCATGGGGTAATTGTCTAGGCATAAAACAGCCCACAAGAATAGTTAGCCTAGTATAAACTATTAATGTGTATGCCAAATTATGATTTAAAATGGTTTTGTGTTTTAACTGAAAAATCTTTTTAAATGAAATGCAATCACTTTAACTGATTTCATATATATATATATATATATATATATATATATATATATATATATATATATATATGTGTGTGTGTGTGTGTGTGTGTGTGTGTGTGTGTGCATGTATATATATATATATATATATATATATATATATATATATATATATATATATATATATACACACACACACACACACACACACACACACACACACACACACACACACACACACACACACACACTCACAGATATATATCATGTATACGCACACACACACTTCCAAATATTATGTTAAATACAAGTATCATATCCAGGTATATCATGAAAAATATGTAAAAGAAAAAAACAGCATGCAGAAATTCAGGCACGTAAACGAAAGGAAAATTATCGAGAGCTATTTTAACTTTTTCTATTATGTGACCATTAGGTTTTGTTAGGCAGAAGGCTTGAGAATTAATTGTTTAAGGGCCTCAAGCAAATCTTCAGAATCTAAGGAGATACCAGCTTTAAAAAACAGACATTTTTGAAAAAAAGACATAGTCTGACAGAGCAGATTGTTAAATAAAGATGTACAGTAGTAGTTATTAAAGCAGGAGAAACTGATAACGGAGAAGGAGATTTTGCAGCAAGGGAAGCTGATAAAAGATTGCATGCTGAAAACTTTGGACAAGGTTTATAATCAATAGCCCTCTCTGCCTATCAGAAAATTCAGATAGCAAACCTGCCACTTATCCAGACATTGTTCATCTAAAAAAGGTCTTCTTTTTTCGGTTGGATTAGATACTACAAATGCATTTTTAAGTTGAAATGAAAAAGCCAAATCTGGAGTTCAAAATGTAAAGCATGTGACAACATGAGATTGAAAAATGAACCCAAATCAAGTGAAGCAAAATACAAAACCAAAACCTTACCATGCACACTGGGGTGATGCAGGAAGAACTGCACAGTAATTATCAGGGCTGGCCTTTGATCAACTGGTGCCTTAGGCAAAAGGGATCCATAGTGCTTCCCACCACCCGGTGCCCCCATCCTGGTCTATCTACACCATCCAGATTACTGGAAAAGCATCCCTGATAGAGTGGCGCCCTAGACAGCCTACTTGTTGGCTTATGCCTAAGGCTGGTTATGATAATTATAGTGGGGTTGTCAGTAAAAACACTGCTGAGGCAATATCCAAAATTTGTGTACAGCAAAAAAAAAAAAAAAAAAAAAGAAAGACATAGCAGCACAGCTGATTGAGGACTTACACAGTGGTGAGAGAATGTGGTAGAGCAAAACAAGATATAGTCTTGATAATGCAATGAAACAGAGACAGATACAGAAGTTAAAATTGCAAATGAGATCAGCATGTGATTCTCCCTGGCAGGAGTTCTATATTGCAGTTGCAAAAGATAAATCAGGAATGTGCACAGAAACCAGCAGGATACATGCAACCATCAACAGTACTGTTGTACAATGTGCATGGCTGCAAAGCAGGACTGCTCACTGTCAGCTGGTAAAGTGATGCCATAACATTTTATGCTCCATTTCTGAGTGACTAGGTTGGCTACAATCAACTGCATTAGAAGGTGAAGTTAAGTGTGCACTTGCAGTACTGTGTTTTATTCTTCTGTTAAGTGCAAACCTGCAGTTTTAAAAGTACTGTAATCTATTTTTTCTGTTTCCTAATTGTTTCACTGAATAGTGTGCTGTGTGTCTCCCTGCAGTTAGTTCTCCACCCACCCTCCCTAGTCTTGTCTTGACCCACCCTCCCTGTTCTTGTCTTGATGTTAGTGTTGGGGCTCTGGAATAGCCCGCCCCTCCTGTAAGTCTGTATTCGAACACTCCTCCTGGGTCCATCTCATTTGCTCACTTAACCGAGTACAGTGAGATCATATTCTGAGTCTGGTGTTCATTCTACTTAATACAGAGAGAAGATTTGAGAAGGTCAACCCACTTAGGTTCTTCCTTCCTCTCTCCTTGCACTTTACTAACAAAAAAAAATGCACTTTATTCATCTGCTTTTACTGTATTTGTGTTTCCTTCTACTTTATTTTGCTTTTGCCTCTTCTTAAAAGTACTCAGTTTTATTTATTCTGCTGCATTTATTACTGCTTGGTAGTAGCCTGATTACATTGTAACTGTTATTCTAAGTCTTTTGGTTTAAGCACTTGGGCTTTATACCAGTTGTTTTACATTAAGAAGGTTTGTGGTCTGCACTGTTGTGGCAGGACAGGTAGTTTATATCCTTCTAAGCTGGGAATTGCTGATTGAAGGCTCAGTGTCTGCTATTCTAAAAGTGTATTAGTGCTGGTTTAAGCACTTGGGCTTCAGGCCAGTTATTCTACATTAAGAAGGTTTGGAGTGTGCACTCTTGTTCATAGATTCATAGGTTCATAGGTAGGTACTAGGCTATCGGCCCAAGGGCCTATGCAAGCCTAGCCAACAAGGTTCCCTGGCTTACGCCACCCAAGAAAGTTATTTTCCTGTGCCACTGACAAGCAGAGACACAGAAGTGATCCCTGAGATGTATTTCCTATTTCCCATCCACTCATCAAGATTTTTCTTGAAGAGTGCTAATGAAGAACTTTGCTTGACATAGATGGGTAGCCTGTTCCAGAGTATGGGAAGTCTCTGGGATAGGATTCTATCCCTCCAGAATGTCCTGTTTATTGTGGTGACAAGGTTTAGGTCCCTAGAGCATGTAGCTTGGAGGGATTGGGATTTCTTTAGGTGTAGCATGTCCAACAGCTCTGGGTTTGACATAGCTTTATATGTTAGGCAGAGATCACCTCTGAGTAGGCGATATGCTACGGAGTAAAGCTGGAGTTTTTTGAGGTGGTCGGTGTAGGGCATTTGTTTGAGTCCAGTAATCCTCTTTGTGAGGTACTACTGTGGCCTTTCCAGCTGCTGCTGATGTCTTGTTAGGTACATTCCAAAAGGGGAGTTGTACTCTATAATGGGTCTAATGAGTGATGAGTAGAGGGCAACGATGACCTCTTTTTTCCTGGACGAGAACTCTTTTATGATGAGGTGTGCCATGTAGAAGGACTTTCTAACTACTGTGGCGATGTGACTATCAAAGGAGAGACTACTGTCCACCTGGGTCCCAAGGTCTCTTATCATGCATTCGGTGTTAAGTAGATTGCTGCCTATGTGGTAGTTCATGGGTACAGAGTTTTTACCAAAGGGGATGACACTGCACTTTTTGGCATTGAGCTTGAGGCCATGGCTCTGACACCAGGCATCTGTCTCAGAGAGGCCCTTCTGTAGGATGTTCACATCATTTGGGGACTTGACTATGGCTCCTAGTTTGCAGTCATCTGTGAACTTTGTTAGCCAGAGGCCTTCTGTGTTAGCCTGTACTTCAGAGAAGTAGATACCAAACAGGAGCGGTCCCAGGACGGAACCCTGTGGTATTCCACTTGTCACTGGTTTGAGGTCAGATTTGGAGTCAGCAACTTTTACAGTGTGGGTTCTGTCAGTGAGCCAGTTGGCAACCCATCTTGTGACGTAGGGATTTATGCCTAGTTTATTGAGTTTATCTATAATTCCAGAATGGGGGATGGTGTCGAAAGCCTTGGCGAGGTCAAGATAGGCTGTGTGAATGACTTTACCCTCATCTACGGCTTGCCTCAAAGAAGTCAATCAGGTTCAGGAGGCATGATCTGCCTTTCACAAATCTGAACTGGGTGGGATCCAGAGTTTGGAGGTTACCAATGTCTTTGTTTATGAGTTCCATGATGATATGTTCCATGGCTTTGCAGACCAGGCTCGTCAGGCTAATAGGTCTATAGTTCCCGGGATCAGTGGTGGCTCCCCCTTTGTGGAGTGGGATAACTGTTGCTGTGCACCATTCAGTGGGCACAAAGCCTGATGCAAGGCTATTATTGAACATGGTGCTTAAGTGGGGAGCCAGTTCATTCTGAAGTTTGTGTAAAACGCAGCCTGGGATGTTATCCGGTCCCATGGATGCTGTGTTTTTGGCTTTAGAGAGTGCAGCTTTCACCTGCATAGTTGTGATTACAGGGACTCTGCATTCTTCCTGTATAGATATGGGCCCTTTAGGGGGTGTAGGGGGGTAAAGTTAGCACTGAACCTATCTGCCAGGATGTTGGCAATATCAGTTGGTTCTGTAGTTTCCATGCTTTTGTGCTGTAACTCAGAGTAGATCTGGGTGTTGCCATTGAGATTCTTAACATAGCTATAGAATGCTTTGTGGTTGTCCTTGGAATTAGTGGCAATTTTTTTTCATAGCTAGCTTTGGAGGATCTTATAAGGGATCTCAGCTTCTTACTGAGGCTGACCAGGGAGATCCTCCACTCATGGGATTTTACTCTCTTTTGCAACAGTTTCTTCCTTCTGTTGTACAGTTTGTTTATGGCAGGGGACCACCAGATTGGCTTCCTTAGCATCTTGGTTCTGTTTGGGATAGCACGATCCATGCACTCATGTAGGTGCTTCTAGAGAGCATTTGTGTAGGATTCAGCAGTTGTAACTGTATTGTCCATCTGCATGGGTGTCATGAAGTTCACTACTTTGTGGGAGGAGAGGCTGGATTCTGCCCTTCTGAGCTGGGTATTTCTGGTCACGGGCTTATTGTGGCTGCTTATTTGAACTGTTTCTTTCTGAAATTGGTGTGCCTTTTTGCTGTAGCATAGACCAGATTCAGGCCTGCTGAATCTAGCTGTTTGTATAACTTGAGCACTGATCCAGGCCGTCTTTTTTTGGAGAAGGTTCCCCTGCACCCTAGTGGCAGGAGAGTGCATTTAGAACTTGTCTAATTGAAGACTGCTGGAACAGGGCTCATTTTTGAGCTTTTTTCTGGTTAATTGGGTAAATTGTTTAAATCAGTTGGTTCGTTTTCAATTGAGATATATAACAATAAGTATCCTTTTCTGTGCATTTAAAGTGTTTTTTTTATTGTATCTGCTTTATTTTCTGAAAAAAAAAAAAAAATACTTGTTTCCCACCTTTCTAAGCTAGTATAGTCCAGTTTCAGGTTAGTGCTGAATTCAGGGCTGTGTTACAAGTCTCTGTGTTTGCCCATACCTTACTTGGATAGAAGGAAGTTTCTCTGTTCACCTGTGAGAGAGGAGCGCTTTGAGCAGTCTATCTGTACCTGGAGGAGTGGTATCATTCCAGGAATTAGTAGTTTAATGGCCATTCTGGACTAATTTCTATCTCTTTCATTTCCCTGCTATAAAAAATGCATTTGCCCGGTTTTGCATGCCGGGCAGCGCCAGTTAGCTGGGGTATAACTATTCCTGGTTCCACAAAGTCTCCTCTTCAAGTTTTCCCTTGGAACTAGACAAACTTTCAACTTAAGCACTTAAACCATTCATTTCTCAGCTCAGCACTTGCTCAAAACTCATAGCAAGCACTTATAAACCCTAGCAATAGACCCCCCCTATATTGTACAGAAGGACAAGGCTCTCTATTCGACCTTAACAGCCAATCAGTAAAGCAGTTCACTGTGCCTATGCAGGCATGTCCAAAGGGCAGTTTCAGGTGTACTCTCTAGTCCAACTGGTGAATCTGGGCATTTTGAGGCAATGTTACAACTGCCTCATGTTCACAGACAACCCTCTCCTCCTACCAGCAAACACTAATACATGTGAGAGATGCAATTATACATCCAAACTGGAGGTGAAGTTTTCTCAACCCAAGTGTGAATCAGACAGTCAAGAGAAGAAGGGAAAAACTTGCATCACACCACCAGTCTCACATAGACCCATTAAACCAGCACCTGCAAAAAACACATATAAATACATGAAAACATACTTGGAGGCTCTAAATAAAAATCTGCAAAAGCAACAGAGACCTCCAAAGCAGACATCCAAGCAACCTCCACCCTCCAACACAAACCATGAAACACATACTTCACAAAACCAGTGTGCCACCCAAACCCTTAAGGCAAAATAACATACCCAACACACTAGTAATAGGTGACTCTATAGTCAGGCACACTGACATCCCACTCACTAGGCTGAACAAGGAGAAGGTTACTGTTAGCTGCCTGTCAGGTGCCAGGATCTGCCACATAACACAAGCACTCAGGTCACTCCAGAACAAGTACAAATATGACTCTGTCATTGTCCATGTTGGTGTGAATGACCTGAGCTGTACCTCCCTGGACTAAATGAAAACAGACATGGAAGACCTCTCTGATCATGTAGCCCAGGCTGGTATGACCCTGAGTAGCATCCTGCCCTCACCAATAATGATACCATTGTATAAAGAAAAAGTTATCAATTTCAACAATTGGCTAAGTTTCTGGTGTCATTCAAAGGGGATCCAGTGTCTGTCCACCTGGGATGACATGCTCGACAAGCCATGCTGCTTCGCTAGAGATGGCTGGAACCTGTCACCCTTAGGCTTTCGAATACTGACCAAGGCTCTTGCCATCACTATAGTGCCGTTTTTAGACAAGGCTCAAAAGACAAACCCACCGCTGTAAATAGCACAAATAACAAAAAACTGAGGGTAATGCTACTCAATGTCAGAAGTCTAAACCTCAAAATGCACACACTCGAGGCACTCCTCAGTATGGAGAAAATTGATATATGTGCAGTAACAGTAACCTGGTTTAAGGATCCAGAGAGCACCCCAGCACTACCAGGCTACAACTCATACCATACATTTCGGCCACAGAACCTGGACTGAAATACAAAAGTCGGGGGCGTATCCATATTCATCAAGGATACCCACACCTCCAGGTTATTGGCACAGCACAATGCTTCAGAGATCATCCACGTGCAACTAACAATGGGCAAAACTGCAATTCAAATTGTAGCTTGCTACAGATCACCCACCATGTCCCAGGACCCCCATTCCGCATTTCTGGAAACACTGGGAAACATAAAGGTCATACCAAACACCGTAATATTGGATAATTTCATTTACCCAAACATTAACTGGGAGAACTACTCAAGTACTAACTCCCTTGCCCAAGATTTCCTAGAATTTATAAATTCAAATGCCCTGGATCAACTGGTCAACACTTCCACCAGAGGTGACAACATATTTGACCTGGTTATCACCAACATGTGCGACCAGTGTTCCACGCCGGAGGTCAACCCCTCACTGGTTAGATCTGACCATAAACAAATCACTCTGGATATCCACATTCCACCCCACCCCCAGTTAAGGAAACCACCATGAAAAACTTTTCAAAAGCAAACTTCACGTTACATAAGACTGAGGTGGAAGGTTTCAAAGCCCCCATGCTAAAGGATAATGCTGTCCAAGCTGCAAAATCCTATACTAATGCATTCTACGGGTACCTACAAGAATGTATGGATCGTGCTATCCCAAGCAAAATCAAGACTCACTCCTCCAAGAAAAGGAAACCAGTCTGGTGGACCCCTGCCATAAACAAACTATACAACAGAAGGAGGAAACTAGTACAGAAAAGAGTAAAATCCCAAGAAGGGAAGACATCCCTAGGTTCATAGGTTCATAGGTTGGTACTGGGTTATCTGCTCGAAGGCATATATTAGCCCAGCCATGTTGTGCAGTATTCACTGCCTCTTTTAGTTCTGTAGACCCTTGTACTAGCAGCTAGTACCCTTGGCCCCTATCTAGTAGTGCTGTTGGTGTGATCCCTGGTGTGAACTTTCTGTTACCCATCCACTCATCAAGGTTCCTCTTGAAGAGTGATAGTGAGGGGCTCTGTCTTATGTAGATCAGGACCCTGTTCCATAGTAAGGGAAGTCTCTGCGAAGGGAATCTATCCCTCCAGTATGTTCTATTCATTGTTGTGTTGAGGTTTATATCCCTAGAGCATGTAGCTCAAGTAGATTTGGTTTTGCTAAGATGGAGCATGTTCAACAATTCTGGGTTGGACATGGCTCTGTATGTTAGACAGAGATCGCCTCTGATAAAGCGGTATGCAACAGAGAGCAGTCTTAGCTTTTTCAATCATGCTGCATAGGGCAACTGTTTGAGGCCAGTAATCCTTTTGGTTAGGTACCTTTGTGGTCTCTTCAGCTGCTGGAGATGTCTAGCCAGGTACATTCCAATTGGTGCATTGTACTCAATAATGGGTCTGATGAGGGAAGAGTAGAAGGACACCATTACATCCTTAGATCTTGATGCGAACCCTTTCATGATCAGATGGGTCACATAGAAGGATTGTCTAACCACTTTGGCAACATGGTTATCAAAGGAAAGCTGACTATCTACTTGGGTCCCTAAATCCCTTATTTCTTCTTCAGATTTCAGGGGATTACCTCCTATGTTGTAGTTTGTGGGTACTCTGTTTTTTCCAAAGGGGATTACTACACATTTTTTGCATTTAGCTTGAGACCATGGCTTTGACACCATGCATCAGTCTCATTTAGGCCCTTCTGGGGATCTTCATGTCGGCCAGAGACTCTATTATAGCACCCAGTTTGCAGTCATCCCTGATCAGTATCAGCAAGAAACTACATTCCCTCATAAAATCATCCAAGGCTAGCTTTGAAAGAAAAACTGCCAAGGACTCCAAAGATAACCACAAGGCATTCTTTAGCTATGTCAAGAATCTAAGTAGCAATACTCAGATCTGCTCAGAGTTAGTGCAGAATTGCACAAAATACACTGAACCAACCCATCTCACCAACATCCTGGCAGACAGGTTCAGGCAAACTCCTCCCCCACCCCCAAAAGGGTCCATAACCATACCAGAAGAATGTAGAGCTCCTGAAATCACAGGCACTCAGGTTAAAACAGCCCTCTCCAAAGCCAAAAACACAACATCAATGGGTCTGGACGGTGTCCCAGGCTGCATCCTACATTAGCTCAAAGACAACTAAGCCCTCACCTTAAAACTCAGCCTCTCCACAGGCTACGTACCCATAGAGTGGTGGACAGCAACGGTTATTCTGCTCCACAAAGGTAGAGCCACAACAAACCCTGGGAACTATCGCCCTATAAGCCTGACTAGCTTGGTCTGCAAGGCTATGGAGCACATCATCATGGAACATCATGAAACAGAGACACTGGGAACCTCCAAACACTGGACCCTACCCAGTTCGGCTTTGTTAAGGGCAGATCATGCTTCCTAAACCTGGTGGACTTCTTTGAGACAGTTACCAAGGCAATAGATGAGGGAAAGGTGGTACACAGCCTACCTAGACCTTGTAAAGGCCTTTGACACCATTCCCCATTCTGGTATTATAGACAACCTCCTGAGCCTGAACATAAACCCTTATGTCACAAGATGGGTTGCCAACTGGCTCACGGACAGAACCCACATGGTAAGAGTTGCAGGAGCTAGATCTGACTTTAAACCAGTTACAAGTGGCATTCCCCAGGGCTCAATCCTAGGACCCCTCCTGTTTGGCATATACTTCTCAGAGGTGCAGGCAAGCACAGGAGGACTATGGCTGACCAAGTTCAGAGGTGACTGCAAACTAGGGGCTATAACTGAGTCTCTGGCTGACACAGACATCCTCTAAAAGGGTCTCGCTGAGATGGATACCTGGTGTCAAAATCATGGCCGCAAGCTAAATGCCAAAAAGTGCATAGTCATCCCCTTTGGAACAAACAAAGTACCCACAAACTAACACATAGGTGGTTGTCCCATAAATACGGAAGACGTAATAAGGGATCTGGGGAGCCAAGTAGATAGTAATCTCACCTTTGATGATCACATTGCCAAAGTGGTTAGAAAATCCTTCTATGTGGCCCACCTAATCACAAAAGGGTTTACATCCACATCAAAAGAGGTCATTGTGCCCCTCTACTCATCACTCATCAGACCCATCATAGAGTACAATGCCCCATTTGGGATGTACCTTACAAGACACTTGCAACAGCTGGAAAGACCACAGAAGTACCTCACCAAGAGGATTACTGGCCTCAAACAGATGCCCTATGCAGCTCGACTAAAGAAACTCCAGCTGTACTCGGTTGCATACTGCCGACTCAGAGGTGACCTCTGCCTGACATACAAGGCCATCTCCAACCCAGAATTAATGGACATGCTCCATCTAAAGAAAACGATATCCCCTCGAGCCATATGCTCTAGGGATCTAAACCTCACCACAACAATAAACAGGACATGCTGGAGGGATAGATTCCTGTCCCAGAGACTTCCCATGCTTTGGAACAAGATTCCAATCTACATTAGGCAGAGCTCCTCACTAACAATCTTCAAGAGAAACCTTGACGAGTAGATGGGAAACAGAAAGTTTACCCCGGGGATCACTTCAGTGGCTCTGCTGGACAGAGGCACAGGGAACTAATCTAAGGGGGCGGCAAAAGCCAACACATTCTGGCAAGGCTTATAAATGCCTTCGGACAGATAGCCTAATACCTACCTATGAACCTATGAACCTATGTTACACTGAACAGCTAAAGGTGCATGGCTTCAGTGGGTTATTCTTTCCATATGAAGATGGAGACTTTACAATGGCAATGAGAATGACAGTAATTCTTATAAAAAAAGATTTAAAAGTCTTCAGCATGGTATCTTCTTTATCATCTGATATTATAAGAAAAATCAGCAGTAGCAAAGGGAAGACAAATACATAACAGAATTTAAAGGATTCATATCACAAAATAGCTGTAAAGCAATTTCAGTGCATTTTAGAAAATCTCAACAGGCTCACATTTTTGAAATAAGAATTTGACATCCTTATGCAGGCTATACAATAACTTACTTAAGATGTTAACCCTCTTTAAAAAGTCATCAGAATAACAGAATAAAGAAGATAAAGTCTGAGCCACTCCACCCCAGACATAGTTATCAGAGGGTAGAGTAATCTTCAGAGAACTGGATCACAAATAATAAGAAATTAAAATATAAGTTGAATCTGTAATAAAAAAAAGTATTTGTTTATGTAGACTAGTGTACCTAGGACACTTAATTAATACAAGTGGCAAAATTACTTAAATTATTTATTTATTTCCTTGTAGTTATTGTGCCACTGACTGCTGCCCATCAGATTCTCACTCAATCTATTGATCTACATGTTATCAACACCAGGAAAAAGCTGACTTGGAATGGTACTCCTTTAGGCAACTACTATGGGTAGTTTGAAGTTTTTCTATTTTCTACCTGGTCCAAACTAGCTAGGCATCATAGATGGGGATGCAATGGGCTATTCATGAGGGTCATCCCCTCACTTCTACAACAAGTATTTCATCCAAACAGCATATCACTTTATCCACAGCATGAAAGGTGGTCTCTCCAGTCTGTACCTGAGAGACCTCTATGTCCTGTGTACCATCAGCTGCATGAAAGCCCTAGCCTATCTTAGAAAAAGTGAGTTGGAAATGCCCCTTCACTTACCTCTTCCCTGCCTGTGCCTTCCAGTGCCAGGGCTGCTAATTGAACTCTAGTTGCCTATGGAGGTCAGTTAGCAACTCTCCATCCCTCTGTGCATTACTGTAAAGGCTGAAGATACTAGCTAGGGCAAACAATGATGCCGAGTTTGGACAAGAGACAGCAGAGAACCCTCCTCTCAAGATGTATCCAACTGTGGAAACAGGAAGAGCATTTGTAAAATTAAAATCAAAGTCAAAGCAAATTTTGCTTGTGGATTTGTCAGTAGAGGAACTGACTCTTAAATGATTTGTAGAAGCTATAGATGTTACTTCTTTGTTTGCTAGAGGATACCATGGGGGGTGGAGTTCAAGCTACACTGCCTGTAAAGACTCTGAAATTCCATTTTGGACTGAAGATCCTGAAACAATAAGAGTACAGAACATATTTTGCAAGAAGGAGATAGATTATAGTTTACATGTTAGACGTCTGAAGCAGATAGATTCTAATTTACATGTTAGACATCGGTTCATCTTCTGTTTGTTTTGAATGTTTTATTTTAATACTTTTCTGCAGATCATTCATTGTCTGGGTGTCTACTTGTAAAGGAAACCTTAACTTTTTTATTTCAAGTAAAGGATATAATTATTTAACTCTGAATGTTTATGGTAGATCTTTTATTTATTAGCATTAGAGCTTATGCATTATAGTTGCTGTGTAACAAACTGTCTGGTATCTGTCCTTGGAAAGATGATGGGCTGGATTCACGAAACCTCCGTGTAAGACTTAATATGTCTTACTCGGAGGCTGCAGTTGAATGGTATGACGTCAGCATGCCATGCATATTCATGAGGGCATGCTGAATCATACCCTAGTCTAACACGGTCCAAGTAGGAAAGTAGGGGGCGTGTCTGATTGCCGAGTACAGCAAAGGGGCATGCCCCGAGAATAGTCAGAGTCCTGAAAGTAAACACCCATGAGCAAGTCCGCTGAAATGTCAAGGAACACACCACACATTCCCACAGACTAAACCCTACTGAAAATGTGTAAAATGTAAAAATAGCAGTTTCCTTTTTTTATAATTTCCTAAATGTTTGCCCGCATTTGTGCTCATTTGCGCGGGTGTGCCCTTCTCTCAGCCACAGTTAGCAGACATTGAAAAGTATATAAGATCTACATATGCAAATTAAGCCAAGTAGCAATAGCGTAGCAGTAGAGACATCGGCCAAAGAGGAGGTAGTCATGGTTCGAGCACCCACAATATCATTCTCCATTTTTATTTAAATAAGTATGAAACAATCCCCTGACATATAACACTATAATTTAAGTAAAATGTAATGAAATGGCCCATGTATTTGCGAACAAAACCGAGGTAATATATAAAAAAAGGATCATAATTGCCCATAGCTTAGCAACACATTAACAAGCTTAATATGAGTGCCCATAGCTGAGCAGCACTTTAGCAAGCTTAATATGAGTGCCCGTAGCTGAGCAGTGCTTTAACAAGCTTAATTTGAGAGCCCGTAGCTGAGCAGCACTTTAACAAGCTTAATATGAGTGCCCGTAGCTGGGCAGTGCTTCATCCAGCTTAATATGAGTGCTTATAGCTAAATAACGAGTTACCCAGCGTAAGCCATTTGCGCGGAGCTGCGCAGTGCACCAACCAACTTGCCGTCAGGCAACGTTGGGCAAGCTGTAGCAAAGTCACCTTTACACAAACACACCTCATAGCCTGTGTAGACAGTAGTAAAATAAAAAAGCAATGACAAGGGTCGAACCCGGGACACTGTGCACCATAGTCAAAGTACTGAACCACTAAGCCATGACAGTTGTACTTAGAAACACAGTATTACCATACATATAGGAATGAATGAAAATATAACCATGACAAAGCAGGTTTTCTGTAAGCTGAGAAATATCCAAAATGGCCAATCACAGATAAGTGCGGGAAAAGAGGCATATATAAGCCCCATAGGCGGGAATACACACCATAACTGATTGTGGTAGCCATTTGCAGTCAGGATGGCAGGTGCAGGAGAGGGAAATCACTTTAGAGCACAAAGATGGGGCGTTGAGGAGTCAAAATATATGGTTTGGCTCCTAGTCCACCATCATGAAGGCCAACTCATGCAGGGCCAGGTTCAATGGGGAGCGTAGAAGGCAGAGGCATGGAACCGGTTGGCACATGATATCACCAGTGCCACAGGCATTCCGAGGACTGGATAACAGGTTCGTCACCACCATGCGGACCTGAAGCAATGAAAGGAGGACCAACTGAACTGATGGATCCAGGAGGCCCGTCAAATGCCCAATGCCCCACTACTGAGTAAGTATCCATGTAATTAAGTATGTAAGAAATGCTATCCTAGCCTATAGTATGGATAGGTATGTTCCAATATTCCTTCATTTATATTACAGCTGCAGGTATTCGTTCCGCGAATCGGCAAGCCTATGCTGATAGGCTGGCAAGGTTGCGCCACCAGGCAGCTTAGTAATTATTCTGCTGGTATTGTTATAGAATATAAGTGAGACAGCCTGTAAAAGAGTTCAGTGTTGTAACCCAGTAATAAAGGTCAAATAGGCCTAGAAGAAAGATGCTGCTAGTATTGTAAAATTAGATAAGTGATGCAGCCTGGAAAAGAGAATTGAAATACAGTAATAAAGATTAAACAAGTCTCAAATAGAGTTTCCACCTGTATTGTAATATCAGATAACTTTTTCAGCCTGAAAATGAGTGTTGTAATCAATCAACAAAGGATAGACAACTGTTGAATACATCCTTGTAAATTCTGCCATATGAAATAAGTGAGTCAACTGGAAAGGATTGTTGTAACCCAGTAATAAATGTTAATAAAGCCTAGAGTTAAGTACTATCCTGAAATGTAAATATAAAATAAGTGAGAGAGTGTGAGAAAGACAGTTTGAAGCTACCAAGAAAGCTGTAATAAGTCTGGAATAAAGGTATACTGCATTCACTACATAATGAAATGAATGAGACAGCCACAACCAAAGAGTGCAATGTCTTTAATAAAGTACAGAACCTGGACTGTGTCCATCCCACAATTTGGATATGTTGCTGTACCCTTGCATTATGGAGATAGTATGGTTGTATGAAATGCTGAACATCCACAGTTGTCTAGACCCATATAAATCAAATGTAGTAGGATGCTTTACCTGAACACAGCCAGATATGAACATATATGAATAAAAATGGAATGTGTATTAATGTAGCAGTAACATCCCCATCACCAACATTCCTAAGGTTACATACCGGAAACTGTACTAATACATGTAGGGGATATATATCTGCATCTACTAGGAATGTACAGTATATGTATAGGTAGTTTAAGTTGTTAATGTAATATTTCTCCACCCTACCCTATTCTCACAAATGATGCCATTGCACACCCCAACTGGGTATGTGTATTCACAATAAATTCCCATGGACATTTGTCCTGTTGGTTTATACATATCTACATGTACGTTGATGCATGTGCCCTGTTCACATATACAAACCTGATGGCCTGTTGCCACCAATGAACCCTGCATGCTGTTGGAATGTCCACTATTGTTCTAAATATGCATGTGTTATGCTTGCTGCTCAATGTTTGGAATTCATGCGTGTTTGGTTAATGGGAATACTGATGCATGCTGTTACAACTAATTTTGAATGGTGTTGTTTGTTACTAACCCAAAATGCCATATAATACTGCTAAACATAGGACAACAGGGAAGGCGGGTTCCAGCGGACCCACCTCTCCCACCTCAGCTGGCGAGTGCACATGGCACCAGTGCCCAGGCCGGGACCGCCTCCTCCAGTTGCCCTGTGCCACCTTTGGGTGGAAGTGCTGCAGGGGATGGGGCTCATCCCCCCTCTGCAAGCGTGGCCGGAGGAGAGCCTCCACTCACCCACCACAGGGTCCGGTCTGTGGTGCATAGTGAGATCAGGCGTTCCATGACTGATCCCCTACGCCAACTTGAGGCGAGGGTGGCACAACTCATGGGTGTGCCTGCCCATCCTATCCAGCCCCCAGCACAGCCCCGGCCTGGGCTGTGAAGGCGCACTGGTAACTGCCCATGGGTGGGGATTTCAGTTCCACTGTTGCCATCTGTGAGCTCATGGGCTTGCGATATCCAAACATCCGTCCCCGTCAATTGTGTTTACCCCAATATGTGTCATACTCCGCCCCTGTATGCATCTTGTTTGTCTTGTCTGTTAACCTCCCCAACCTACCTCCCCAAATATACCTACTTTCTGTACCTCACATTCCACTCTCACCTGAAAAAGAAATAAAAAAAGGGCACTCTGTTCCCACAAAAAAATTACGCCTCATACATAGCTGCTCATTTCGCATACATGTTTGCTGGACATGTAAACTGATAATTATAATTGGCTGTACAACATATTTTGTTGTCCTCACCCCTCTCTCAGGGGTGGATGGTGTCAAATCTCACTCTAAATGTCTAACATATGCACAGCTGTTGCTGGTAAAGAATTGGGCAGCTATGGGCCTTCTCTACATCCTTCCTGCACATCCTGAGCTTGTTTTCCTACTGTCCTACCCTCTTTGTGCCCCCTTTTTCACCACTGTCCTATTTCCCCATTTTGTTTTCTTTAAAAGAAATTAGCGCTGGTGTTAGTGGGAGTAAGCACTTTTAAGTAGTAGTCAGCAGGTGTGCGCTTGTGTGCGCTTAGCTAAGCATAGATAAGCGTAGCTAAGCATCACGCAAACTCACGCAAACCCGCTTACAACTGCTTAAGAGTGCCTTAGTCACTCTGTATGACAAGACCTGTAGTCTGCTCATCAGCAAAATAAAATAGCCCTGTCAGTCTTGAACCCCGGACCTTGTAAACACTAAACTGCATGAATTACCACTGAGCCACAGCAGATATACAAGAACTTGGTGCTGAAAGAA
>NC_056728.1:168854372-168899372 GCF_019279795.1 Protopterus annectens | reverse complement strand
CACATATATCAGGTAGGGGTATGGCATCAAAGACTAGGGTGGATTACCGTTGAAACTGTAAATGTGCATTGCATTCATTGCATGGAATGACAATATTCTTCATCCATTAGCTTGATACATACCCCCAGTGTGAGGTTGTGCATTGTATCCCAAACAGTGTGCCAAGTGCTGGTGTATACTAGTTTGTTGTATGGAGTGTGGCAGGCACTGTCAGACAGTTGTGGGCTGAGCACTGATATGTGGTATTGTGCATGTGTATTCCCTGATAGACAGACAGATGCTATATATGGCAGTTAAGTGATATCAGTACATTAGAATATTAAGTGTGCCACATGACTTGCTCACATATTTTTCTTTTCCTTCCAGGGTGATGGTGCATCAGTGTAACCCACCTTATACAGCAACAGAGGATCAGGAGCCTGGTGCAGAATTTCTCTGTGCTGTTTTCCAGGACCAGCCAGAACCAGCATGAGAGGGCTGCACTGTGGCAAGATCTTGTCCGTCGGGTAAATGACATAGGCATGCATAACCGGACATATGAGCAGGTACACCATCACTGCAGTGATTTAATTAGACATGTCCGGCAGCGTGCATCTGATATCCACAGACAACAGCTTGCCACAGGTGGTGGGGTGCCTATCCAGCCCACCTCACCAGTGTGGAGGAGCACCTCCTAAGTGTTGTGGCTCCAGGCCAACAACAACAACATCCACACACATGTGTAATCATGGAGGCCAGAGCCACCCAGCATGTTGAAATGGAGTGTGCAGGTAACATGCCATATCTGTAGTTGACTGTTCTCTGTACTGGTAGTTTATGCATGTGTGAGATGTGTACTGTGTCTGTAGCTGTTAACCTGCCGATTCTTCTGCAAGATTGATATTCTGAATATAATCTGTATACCTGTGAAAGCCAACTGTTGTACTACTGTACTTTATCATACTCACAGTATCAATGCACAGTTGTGGCCACTGGCAATCACTCTCCTATTTTTGCAGGTCCCTCTGGAGTGACAGCAATGCAGCCAATCCATGCTGGTGAGTGTGTAATAACAATACTATTGCTAATGACATGTGCATGTCATATGGAGGTGTAGTGTGTGCACATGTAACACACCTACGCATAATGCAAGCTGTGCATGTTTGCTGTGAGACTATGCATATCCCATTATTCTCAGTAGCTGCCTCACTCACATGCAATACACAGAGCATGACACACATGTGTGGTAACACAGCACTGGACATTGGATAGGCATACCTGATACACATGTGCACAACACACACATGTTTGGCATAGACACTACACCGTAGCCTGCTACACATGTCCAATTATGACACCTGCTGTATGCCCACCCTTCAGTATCCCACTTATCATCTATGCAGCACACATAATATACCTGAGGGGTAGAGGCCTATCATGTCTTTGTGCAACAGTCTTGAACAAATAATACATTCATGTTAGGCAATGCTCACTATTGGCTACCTTACACACCCATGTAACAAGTGGCTGTGTAATTGTGGATGTAGTCATGTTACTGCAGTTCAGGTACAGCATGCTAGCTGCCTGTCTGGCACACATTATTATTGTTGACTGACCACAAGAAGCATGTTGATCATGGCTCACGTTACTACACCACATCCAGTTCCACTGACCACAAAAGTACACATAGCAGTTATTGCGTAGCACCATCATGTGTTGTGTGTGTGTGTGTGTGTGTGTGTGTGTGTGTGTGTGCAAATATATGCACCCACAGCTTGTAACACTTGCACAACATTGTTCTGTCCTTGTACACATTGTGTCCCTGGGTGGAGACAATCACTGAACAACTACACACAAGCATCAAGTACATGTATACTGTTATTAACAAGGGCTTTCTACACTTGCACTGCATGTTCCTGTGCAACACATAATCTGCATGCTGACACGTGTGCAGTGATGATTTTCCTTGTGATACTGTCACCCACCCTCAAACAGTATTGTGTATGTGTTGGATTGCAGGTGTGTCTGTGTTTGTATCTGCTGTACTGAGGAGTGTGCCTGTGTGCATGTGTGCCTGTGAGCATGTGTGCATGTGTGCCTGTGCGCCTGCATGCCTGTGTGCCTGTGTGCATGTGTGCTAACATCGTGCACACATTTGTAAACTGTGTTTCCTATCTTCCTCTCACAGTTTTTGATGTTGCTCTGATGGAGTGCAGCAGGGAATCTGAAGCCACTGCTGGGGATAGTTATAATGATGATACATGTGTAATGGCACAGGGATGTGTGACAGGGTCTGTCGTTGGTCAGCCAATTGACACTACACAGCAGTCAACCCCATCAATGCGCACAGTCATCCTGCCGATACATCCATTCTCACCAATGTCCTTAGCTGAGGGACAACATACAGTGGGCATTGACCAGGGTAGTGTGGTATCATTGGCACATGCATCCCCTCACAGCAGCCATGGCCAGATTCCTGACTTGGTACCAGACAGGCAGATGTCCCGGGGTTCTTGTGGGAGCATCCGTGGTCGTACTGCCCCTGTCAGACGTGCCCACAGAGGTCTTTCAACCTTAGCTATGTTCCGGGCTGTAATGCATGCACAGGCACGTATGGAACGGTACACCAGACAGGGTCTGAGGGAGCTTAGAGCACATCACACTGCTATGAATGACACTATGCATGACGTTGCGGCTGCCATCCATAATATCAGCGAGGTCATTGATAGACGTTGGGGGGACACATTAGATATCTTCCACAACTACATGTCCAGGAGCCAGGACAGTGCAGGATGGTTGAGGCATCAATGTGGACGTATACCAGCAACATCATCAGCTGGCAGTCATCACAGACGGCAACAAACCTGCAGCCGCTCCCGTAGTGCCAATACCAGCCCCAGCAATGCTGGTTCTGTGCTGTCAATAGACCGTCCTAGAAGACCACGTGCATGTGGCTCTGGACAGTCCCAGCAGGGACATGTGTCCAGTCAACAACCCACTGCCTCTGATGACAGTATCCAATCTGGCTTAGTACCTGATACTGTCCGTATCACCCCTGCCAGGCACAGGTACTGTGTCCGTGGCCAGAGACAGTGATCTGTATGACCTGGCAGGTACAGTTTGTGGCTGTCCACAAACACCCGTATATGGCAGCCACGTGGTGGAACTGTGTGCATGCATACACACACACATAATGCTAACACCTAGGGCTAACACATACACACACACATCGCATCAACATTGCCCCATGTTGTACTGTTGTCCCTCACTAACACACAGACACATAAATGTCAATTGGATGTGTCAATGGCAGACTCTGGTAAACCAAGTACACACCCTGTGCATATGATGAAACTGTGCCACCTCCTGCCATCTGCAACATTGATGCAGGAACAGGATAGCATGGTGCTGATGCACAGGGTGACTACATAGCACTGTAGTAATATTATCATGTTGTTAACAGTACAGTGTAATGATATCGTTGTGGGTATATCCAAGCATGCATGATGCATTAACACTATGATTGTCATTGTAGTGTTAATGCATCATGCATGCATGATGCATTAATACTATGATTGTCATTGTAGTTTTGTATACACCAGTGTTAATTCCCAAAGTGTACTGTCTGCACATGTGCCACATGGCTGTTGTGTGTACCTGTGCCTGCATGTGTTGGGGTGTGTACAGTACATGTGTGATGTTTGCAGCACAGAGTTGCAGGTGTACATTTGTGAACATGGTTAGCATGGAACATGACATGGTTTGACAGTATGCTGTGGGTGATACAGTTTCCAAATGTCAATGGTCTGCATTCTGGTAGTATACACAGCCTACATAGCCTGACATTCAGTGGTCATTACATGGTGTCTCCTCAATTGATACACAGATATAGGAGCCCGGTGTCAGTGATATCCCTGCAGTACTACACTATACCAGTAGCCATTCTTACTGAGCCCCACACATCCCTGGGAACAATACTCTTTGGCATATAGCAGTCTCACATACATGCCAACACATTACGGATATGTCCATTCATGATTGCAAATGCATACAGTGGCCTACAATGCATTCTACACATAACACACCTAACCACCACAAGGGTATCATACAGACAGATACCTGTTGTCCAAGCCATGCTGTATTGCTGTAATGCAACTGTAGCATTGTCATCGGCATGTACTTAACATAGTATTCCAACAGTACCATGTAGGTGGTAGCACCCATCATGTAGAATGGGTAATGGTGTGTACATTTGGACAAGTGTTATCTTGTCTATCCTTTTATATTCACATTTCCAAAGGTATTCTGCAGTCCCTTGGTGTATCATCTAAGCAAGAAGGTGTCTGTATGCATATCGGCAACAGTTGCCATACACCTACACTGGATGTTCATCACTCACAGACTTTGCTGTGTTTTAACATGTCTGACATATACTCCATGCATGAACCCTCACCCACATTAATCTATCAAAGCTTTCATGGGTGTGTGCCACATAGTTGGCCTAGGACACAGATCACTGCAGTAGCCTGCATTGTCACCAACATACATGTATGGCCTAAGGTCTGGGAAGCTGCGGCACATGCTGGCAAAGGTAACAACTGTATTCATATGAGGCAGGCTTCACACATAGGAACTATTAAAGGTCACAGGTACATATCTGTATGTGGCACACACATACCTGATGTGTGCATTGAAATTACTGTTATAATAATATGTCATACAATAATAAAAGCAAAGCACACAACACATTGACAAACACACACATGGCATTTGTAGGATACAAACCCCTACCTAACTAAGCTATGATACTTGAGAAAGATTCATTAGCGCAGCGTGCTATTCACATTACTGGATGATTTTCCTTCTCCTGCTGTATTTATAGGGTGCTGACATCATCAGTCTTTCCAAAGAGGAATATACATCTTGTAGTGTGTTATCCCAGTCTTCAAAAAGGCCATTTCTTTCACAGAGAATTACACACTCAGCATTTTCAGGATTCAACCCCCTACTTAACTATGTTATGATACTTGAGAGAGACGCATTAGCACAGCGCGCAATTCGCATTACTGGATGATGTCCCTTCTCCTGCTGTATTTTTAGGGTGCTGACATCATCAGTCTTTCCAAAGAGGAATGTACATCTTTTAGTCTGTTATCCCGGTCTTCAGAAAGGCCATTCCTTTCACAGAGAATTGCATACATACACAACCCCCCTGCCCCCCATACACACCCACAGTGTTTGCAGGATTCAAACTCCTACTTAACTATGTTATGATACTTGAGAGAGACATATTAGCGCAGCACACTATTCTCATTACTGGATGATTTACCTTCTCCTGCTGTATTTTTAGGGTGCTGACATCATCAGTCTTTCCAAAGAGAAATGTACATCTTTTACTATCCCTCAGTATGGGGGATAACAATATCTGTGCATTAACAGATGCCTAGTTCAGGGTCACATATGCACACTGGCACTGCCAGGTTATGTTCTATACCATGCTTTGTGACCACAGGACTTGTAACACACAACACAACTAGGGGGTGTATCCATATACATCACAGATACACATACCTTTGGGTTGGTACCACTGCACTAAGCATGACAAGCCATACATATACAACTACCATTGTGCAAAACTGCCTTTTGGTTTGGTGTGTGGTTCAGACCACCCCCCCCCCCCATACCCAGGAACTGCACTCAGCTTTCCTGGGAACAGTGTAGGATATGAAGGTCTTCACACACACCATTATAGTGGTTGACTTCAGGTACACGAATGTGGGATACTACTCAGGCCTCAACAACATCACCCTACAGCCACTACAATTTGTGAATCCATGTGTTATGGCACAACCAGTCACCACAGCCACGAGAGGGAATACATATTGGACCTGATCATCACCAACATGGGGACTCTATGTTCCACACCAGAGGTAGAACCCTCATTATTAAAATCAGACCATAAACAACTTTCCCTGGACATCCATATCCTGTCCCCACCCCCAGCCAAGGAAATCACTGTAAAGAATTTCTCAAAAGCAGACTTTGCACTTGTGAAGACTGAGGTGGAATACTTCAAAGGCACTGTGCTGGGGGATAATACAGCCCAATCTTCAGAATCCTTTACACACACATTCTATGAACACCTGCAGGTATGCATTGATCATGCTATCCCAAGTAAAACCATGACTCCTCCAAAACAGGAGACCTGTCTGGTTGACCCCAGCCATGTATAAGCTGTACTACAGAAGGAGGAAGCTACTACATAACAGAGCAATATCCCACAGAGGGAGGACATCTCTGAACAGTATTGGCAAGACACTTCAATCCCTGATATAATCATCACTTGCAAGTTTTGACAGTGAAATTGACCAGACACTACAGATAATCACAAGGCCTTCTTTAGTTATGTCAGGAATATGTGTGGAAACACCCAGATATGCTCTGAATTGTTACATAACAGCACAAAATATGCCAAACCTATGGAAATAGCCTACAACCTGGCAGACAGAGTCTGCACAAACGTCCCCCCCTTACCCCCCAAGGGTACAGATACCCATCCCAAATGAATGTAACTCCCTGACATCACAGATGCACAGGTGAAAGGTGCCCTCTTCACAGCAAATAACACAGCATATGTATGGGACTGGACGGTGTCCCAGGCTGTGTCCTACATGAGCTGTGAGTAGAACTGAACACTCACATTAAGTCACTGTTCCAACTTAGCCTTACTACAAGATATGTAACCTGAGAATGGCATACAGATACAGTGCTCCCACTCCACAAAGGTGGTGCCACAACGGACCACAGGAACTATCACCCCATAAGCCTGACTAGTGTGGTAGAAACAGCTATGGAGGATATTATCATGGAAGTCATAATCAAAAACATTGTGAGCCTCTAGACAGTGGATCATACACAATTCGGCTTTGTTAAGGGCAGATCTTGCTTCTTACACATAGTTCATATCTTTGAAATGGTTACTGAAGCCATGGATGAGGGCAAGGTAGTTCACACAGTCTACCTGTACCTTGCAGAAGCCTGCAACACAATACCCCACTCAGGCATCATACATATACTTACCAGCTTAAATATCAACCCCTATATCACTAGATGTGTTGCTATCTGCCTCAGGGATGGAACCCACATGGTCAGAATTGCAGGTGCCATGTCCAATTCCAGACCAGTTACAACTGATGTCTCACTGGGCTCAGTTGTGGGACCTGTCCTGTTTGGGATGTACTTCTCTAAGGTTCAGACTAACACGGGGGGTTATGTCTAACAAACGTCACAGATGACTGCTAACTGGGGGCCATAAGCGACACTGCAGCTGACACATGCTTCCTCCATAAGGGTCTCACAGAGATGGATGCTTGTTGCCAGAGCCATGGCCTCATGCTAAATGCTAAGACATGCATAGTCATCCCCTTTGGGGAAAACAAGGTGCACACAAATTACCACATAAGTGGTAATCCATTAAGTACAGAAGATGTATTTACAGATTTGGGGACCAGCATAGATCATATCCTCTTCTTTGCTAATCACATTGACAGAGTCATTGTAAAGACCTTTATATAGCCCTCCTTATCACATGGGGGTTTGCATGTAGATCATGGGAGGTCATTGTGGCCCTCTACTAGACACTCATCAGGCCCATGTTTGACTACAATGCCCCTTTTGGGGTGTACCTTACACAACACCTGCAGCATCTACAGTGACCACAACAGTACCTCCCCAGGAGGATCATGGGCTACAAACAGATGTCCTATGCAGCTCAACTAAAGGATCTCCAGCTCTACTCAGTTGCTTAACGCCTACTCACAGGTAATCTATGCCTGACGTACACAGCCATGTCAAACCCAGAAGTAATGGACATGCTCCACCTCATAACATCCAAGACCCTTAGAGCTACACACTCCAGGGACTTCAGCACAAAAGTAAATAGGACATGCTGCAGGGACAGATTCATTACCCAGAGGATCCCCTCACTCTGGAATTGAATCCCAATTAGAGTTAGACATAGCCCCTCGCCAACCCTCTTCCAGCAAAATCTAGCCGCATGGATGAGAACTTGCAAATTCACCCCTGGGATCTCCACTGTGTCCCTGCTTGACAGAGGCACAGCAAACTAGCCTTAAAGGGTGCTGTCTGTGACCTACTTTACAGAGGCACAGTAGGCTACTCTACTGGGGAGGCGGACGCCAAATACACTCTGCCTAGGCTTATGAATTCCCTACGGTAGACAGCCTAGTATTGACCTCTGCACCTATGTTTATGTTCAGGATGCACAATATTTGTTGCTGATACTGTTTGCAGGTCTTTATTGCCGTAGCTTTCCCAGTTTCTATGAACAACTTGTGTATCTGCGTAACATGTTTGATCATGACAGGGTTCCAGTATATTAATATATGTGTCTGTTGTCATTTAACTGTGTGCACAGGGCAGATTGCTGGATCGTGGGAGGTTCCTGGCTTAACACATACAACTGCCAGATATGTGTGGCCGACTGCTATACTCAGACATGGCCTAAGTGTGTGAGCATGCCCAGTTCAGGCTTTCCATGGTTTGTTGTCTGACATATGTCTCATTTATCCAAGTGTGTGAGCATACCCAGTGTGACCTTTCCATATGTTGTGATCTGAAGACCACTACATTTGTGGTTGTGTGTGAACATGACCAATATTGACATTTATACTGTGTGTGTTGGAAGTCATGTTGTGTTCTTACTGCCAGACTCCTTTGTGTCATAACTCAACAGGGATTATGCCGTGCCTGCAGGGTTTCCATGGGATAGTTTGCAAAGACTTGTCAACATTCTTTCATAGTGGCTGAGCACTGCAATACTGTCATGGTGTAGTGGTTCAGTATTTTCACCATGGTGCACAGTATCTTGGGTTTGAGTCCCATCACTGATTTAAATATTTATACTGGGCAGACCAGACTGGTTAAGAGCCAGTTGGGCAACTATGAGCATGTTGCATTTTGTTCAGCTATGGCCTACTTAAACCAGGCTTGCCCAAAATTGCTGTGTATTCACCAACGTGGGTGGACATTGCCAAACATTACTCCACATTGACCACAGTTGTACTAGTTGGTGTGTGTGATTCTGTTCATAGGTTCATAGGTTCATACTAGGCTATCTGCCCTAGGTCATTTATAATCCTAGCCAGAGTGTGTTTGGCTTTCAACACACATTTTACCTGGAGTTTGCCATGACATTTTTCAAGGTTAGTATACTGTGCCTCTGTCTAACAGTGACATAGAAGTGATACCCAGGGTAAGCCTACAATCTCCCATCCACTCATCAAGATTCCTCTTGAAGAGAGTCAATGAGGGACTCTGGCTAACCTGGAGTGGGAGTTTACTCAAGAGTGAAGGGAGCCTCTGGGTTATGAATCTGTCACTCCAGCATGTCCTATTTATTTCAGTCCTGATGTTCAGGTCTCTTGAGCACATAGCTTGATGGGATTCGGATTTTCTGAGGTGCAGCATGTCCATTGTTTCCAGGTTGGACATGGCTTTATACATCAGGCACAGATCACCTCTGGGCAGGTAGTATGCCACTGAGTGGAGCTGCAGTTTCTTTAACCGGGCAGCAAATGGCATCTGTTTGAGCCCTTTGATCCTCCTGGTGAGGTACTTTTGTGGTCTTTCCAGCTGCTGCAGGTGTCTGATAAGGTACATCCCACAAGGGGCATTGTACTCAATTATGGGCCTGATGAGGGATGAGTAAAGAGGCACGATGATCTCCCTTGATCTAGATGTGAATACCTTCATGATTAGGTGGGCTATATGAAATGTTTTTCTAAACACTTTGGCCACGTGGTTGTCAAATGAGAGATTGCTATCAACTTGAGTCCCTAGGTCCCTTATCACTTCTTCCATACTTAATGGGTTACCACCTATGTGGTAATTTGTGGGCACTTAGTTTTTGCCAAAGGGGATGACTATACACTTTTTTGCGTTTAGCTTGAGGACATGTCTCTGGCACCAGTTGTCTGTTTCTATGAGGCCCTTTTGTAGGATGCTTGTGTCAGCTGGAAGGTCGATTATGGCACCCAGTTTGCAGTCATCTGCAAACATGTTCAGCCACAGTCCTTCTGTGTTGGCCTATACCTCCGAGAAATATATACCAAACAAGGGAGGTCCCAGAACTGAGCCTTGTGGGATGCCACTTGTAGCTGGTTTGGGGTCTGACATGGCTCCAGCATTTCTGACCATGTAGGTTCTGTCCTTGAGCCAGTTTGCAACCCATCTAGTGACATAGGGGTTTATATTGAAGCTGGTTAGCTTATCTATAATGACCAAGTGGGGTACTGTATGGAAGGCTTTTGCATGGTCCAGGTAGGCTGTGTGGACCACCTTCCCCTCGTCAATGGCCTTGGTGACTGTTTCAAATGACTCAACCAGGTTTAAGAGGCAGGATCTGCCCTTAACAAAGCCAAACTGGGTAGGATCCAGTGTCTGTAGGTCCCCAATATCTTTATTTCTGAGGTTCATGATGATCCTTTCCATAGCTTTGCAGACCAAGCTAGTCAGGCTTCTGGGGTGATAGTTTGCAGTATCCATTAAGGCACCACCTTTGTGGAGAGGGACCACTGTTGCTGTACACTGCTCTTTGGGTATATATCCTGTGGTAAGGCTGAGATTGAACAGTGGTTTTATGTTTGTGTTCAATTCTTCTTGGGGTTCATGTTGGACACAGTCCAGGACACCGTCTGGTCCCATTGATGCTGTGTGTTTTGCTTTGGAGAGGCTGGCTGTTACCTGAGTATCTGAGATGTCAGGGGGCCAGCACTCTGCTGGGATAGATATTTGCCCTTTTGGTGGGGAGGGGGGGAGAAGTTTGCACTGAACCTGTCAGCTGGAATGTTGGCAATGTCTGTGGGTTTGGTGTATTGTTTGTCATTTTGGACTAATTCTGAGCATATCTGGGAATTCCCACCCAGGTTCCTACCATAACTAAAGAAAGCCTTGTGATTATCCTTAGTGTCCTGTAAAATTTTTATCTCAAAGATGGCCTTAGACGATTTTATGTGTGGCCGTAGTTTTTTTAATAATACTGATCAGGGATGCATTCCCTTTTTGGGATTTTGCTCTATCACATAGTAACTTCCTCCTTGTATTGTATGGTTTGTTTATGGCTGGGGTCCACCAGACAAGATGCCTGCCTTTGGAGGATTGGGTCTTGGTTTTATTTGGGATTGCATGATCCATGCATTCCTGAAGGTGTTCATAGAATGCATTTATAAAGGGTTCTGAGGTCTGGGCCATATTTTCCACAGGCACAGGGGCTGTGAAGGATTCCACCTTGGTTTGGAGGAGTGTGACATTTGCTTTAGTGAAAAAGTTTCACTGTGGTTTTCTGGCCATGGGCTGGGGTCGGGATGTGAATATCCAGTGAGATTACTCTATGGTCTGATTTTACCAGTGAGGGATACACTTCTGGTCTTGGGCATAGAGTCCCCATGTTGGTGATGATCAGGTCCAGTATGTTTTCCCCTCTTGTGGGAGTGGTAGCAAGTTGTTCCATAGCATTTGAGTTTATAAATTCTAGGAACCTTTGGGATAGGGTGTTGGAGGTAGGGTAATGCTCCCAGTCTATGTTTGGGTAGTTGAAGTCGCCCAATATAATGGTGTTTGGGGAGACCTTCATATTTTCATGTGTTCTCCAGTCGGCCAAGTGTGGTTCCTGGGTTTAGGAGGGTGGTCTGTAGCAGGCTATGAACTGCAAGGTGGTTTTACCCACTGTTTGTTGCACATGGATAGTCTCTGATGCTTCATGCTGTGCCACCAACCTGGGGGTGTGGGTATCTTTGACAAATATTGATACTCACCCTCCTTTTGTAGTTTGTTCCATGTTTTGTGGCTGTAAAGCATGGTATGAGGTGTAACCTGTTAGTGCTAGGGTGCTCTTGGGAGCCTTGAACCAGGTTTCTGTTACTGCATAGATATCAACATTCTCCATGCTGAGGAGAGTTTGGAGTGCATGCATCTTTCGGTTTAGACTTCTGGCATTGAGTAGCATTACTTCTAGTTTCTTATCCCTTGTGATACCTATGGAGGTGGGTTTGCTTTTGAGCCTTACCTAAAAAAGGCACTATGGGGGTGACAAGAGCCTTTGGCAATATCCAAAAGGCCACAGGTGACAGGTGAAAGCCATCCCTAGCGAAGCATCATGTCTTGTCGAGCATGTCATCCCAGGCTGACAGGCATTGAAACCCCTTTCACTGACACCAATACTTAAGCCAATTGTTGTAATTCATCATCTTGTCTTCATATTGTGGCATCATGCTTGGTGAGGGTAGGATAATACTCAAGGTCATCAAGTTTGCATATACTACATGGTGGTAAATGCTGTTTAGCACTACCTTACATTGCTTAACACATGGCAATCATGCCTCAGGTGGTGCTGCTGGGCTGCCTATGTCGGATGCACATACTACACTCCCTGCACATGTTTGAAAGCAGGTTGTGTCAACTTAGACATCCTTTTCAACATATGTGGGAGTCAGAGAGAGGTATCATTTCCAGGGTTCCTACTGAGCCAGTGTATGTGCTATTCGTTGCCTCTTTGCCAAGGCCAAGGCATACTGGGCATGCCTCCTTCTGCCTACTGGGGCAGGCTCAGGTTGTTCCTCCTCCGAGTCACGCTCTGCCTGTGATGGCCTTGGCAATGGTGGGGGGCTGTTTGGCCCAGGCCTATGCTGGTCCTGCTGCAGCAGTTTTCAAAGAATCATATTATGTAGCATGGCACATACCATGACAATTTGGGTACATGTAGTTGGTGAGTATTGCAAGGCTCCACCAGATGTGTCCAGGCACCAGAGCCGTGACTTGAGCAACCCAAACACACGCTCGATTACATTTCGTGTTTGTGCATTATGGCATTCCTGTTCAGGTTTGTGTGCATTTCTGATGGGTGTCATCAGCCACGGCTCCAGTGCATAGCCAGCATCCCCCACTAGATGACCATGTGGGATGTCCCCATTGGCAAATGTCTGCTACAGCTGCGTCAGAAGCTAGATATGGGAATCCTGGTAGCTTCCAGGGCAGCCAGCACACACATTCATTATTATGCCCTGGGCATCACACATGACCTGGCAGTTGATGGAGGGGAAGCCCTTGCAGTTAATGTAGGCCCTACCCCGCTCACCGGCTGGTGCTTTGATGCGTATATGCGTGCAATCTATTGCACCCACTACCTCAGGGTATTCTGCTATTTGCTGGAAGAGATTGCTGGCCAATACCTCACAGGAATTGGGAAAATATACATGATCACCGACATGTGCTGACATGGCATCCAGGAACTGGTGCAGTACCCTGGATGCTGATGCCTGTGATATCCCCATCATATCACCAGTTGGTCTCTGGAAGGTACCTGTTTGCTAGCATTTTTAGGCCAACACATACCTTGGTTTCCAATGGGATGGGTTCCCCTCTGTTGGTTCTGTGTGTGAGGCGTGGCCTGCACAGCTCAACAATTTGCTGCAGGAGGTCTCTGTCCACTCTATAGCGCTCCACTATCTCCATCTCATGTAACCCCTGGTAGGTGACCCTGGGCCTGTACACTCTTCTCCGTCTCCTCACTGTGGGTTGTCCGGCAGCATTTGCATTGTCACCAACCTCAGCATGTTGCATATGTCACCTTATAACAGCAATGGCAGCCCCTAGCATTTTTTGTCTGAGTGAAGCTTTTTCAGTTTTCACTTCTAGTAGCTTACTCCAGGTTTGCAGTGTCTCTTGAGAGAAACAAACTGCACTGTTGTTTGCAGAGTTTTAAGTGCTGGGTTAGGCTAGTGTTCTGCCTGTGTAATTGCCTGATTCCATTTGTTTGCACCTGCTAGCTCTACTATTATTCCCTGGTAGCTTCCTACTATTTGTTGTGCTTCCTTTTTCCTTTCTGTTTCCTCAGGGGGGAGCGACGCGCATACAAGCGCAAACACACTCACAGCAGCAAACACGCATGCACACATGCTTAGACGGACTAATACTTACTTATTCGGGTTAAAACGCATGCACACCAATGCAAACGCGCTTACAGGTCTTTAAACAGCCTTATACATGCTTACTCTGGCTTAAACATGCGCACTCACGCTTCCACACGAGCACTCTGTCTTACTCGAGTTTACAGGTACGCACACGCACACATACCCGCTCAGCAGGAAACTTTGGGGTTATCCACAGTATACACCTTCCATTTCTTGGCTTTCCCTGGCCTACCTGTTGACACACCTCTTTCCATGATGTCTAACTGACAGCTAACTCATGCCACTCTGCTCCAATGAGCTTCACTACTTTCATACAAACCCCCTTGTGATGTCACCTATCTCCTTCTCTGTTACTCCCCATATCCTACTCCTACACTCCACTGACTGTGCTCATTTGCTATGTAAAAGTGTGATTCACTATCCTAACACTCATTTACATAGGATTGCCTACTAATGCTTGGTTACATGTCTTAGACTGGGCTTCTCCCCTTAGCAACCCCTACTCAGTGGCCATGTTGTCTTCAGCCTGCTATTCCCTTACATTGTAATTTAACAATTTTCATAAGTTCCACGTTTCTGGCTTTTAGTTTCTTATTTTATGGTTTTAATAGCACACCCCGTTTGCGTGGCGCTGCACTACGCTTAAACATCGGAAATTGCCAAAAAAAAAAAAAGTATTTTTATTTTAATTTTGCATCTGGGAACATTTCCAATGGCCGTATATTTGGCCATTGGCATGCTTCCTGAACCATATGCAATCTTTCTTTGGAGCTGACAAGGCTCCATTGTGCTATTTGCAGAATGGTACTCAGTTGTCAACTGAGTACATTTCTGCAACTAACACGGCTCCTACTCGGACAGGTTTGTGCTTCCTGGATCGCAAATTTACCTCATTTGTATGCCTTTCAGCTGCAAGTGAGGTAATTTGCATATCCCAGCCCTGTCCGTGTAGGAGACGTTTTAGGAGCTTTCTTACACGTCCCTACAGGCTGTTCCTGGATCGCTCGTCGGACATGATGGCTGCATGGAGTCTTACTCTACTCTTACACTCCATGCAAGCCATCGTGAATCCGGCCCGATGTTTCAGAGGTAATTATCATAATCTGAACATTCTGCTTATTTATGAGTAAACAGTAAGGTGTGTTCTTGCTTAGTTAGCTTGACTAACTGGTGACTGTGTATTTTAAAGCATAGTAATGAAGACAGCTGGTACTGGAAAGTGATAATTGTTTTCCCTATCTGTGTGTGTGCATGTGTGTGTGTGTGTGTGTGTGTGTGTGTGTGTGTGTGTGTGTGCGCGTGTGTGTGTGTGTGTCTGCCTGCACACTTGTGTATGCATACATGTGTGTGTGTGTGTGTTTGCATGCACATGCATGTATGTGTGATTGTGGTTTCTTGTGTTTTTGTGTGTGTGTTTGTGTACATGTGTATATGCACGTGTGTGTGTGTGTGTGTGTGTGTGTGTGTGTGTGTGTGTGTGTGTGTGTGTGTGTGTGTGTGTGTGTGTGTGTGTGCACGCGTGCATGTGTACTCACGTGTTCGGATATGTGATGTGAGCATGTGCATACATGTGTGCAGAATCATTTTCTTAGTAAGGTTGCACTGAAAGCCATTGGGCTTAATTTAGGTGGATGAAATACTGGGCAGTCTGCGATTATAACTCTGATTTGTAGTTGTGCAGTGTGATGCTTAACTGGAAAGGCTGGATGTTACTCAATACATCAACCACTCAGAACTTGAATGCATGAGTAGTAATACAAGATGTAAAAATATAACTTATAAAACAAAAAAAATGTATTCAACACGTGCTATGCAATCTATTTTATGTAGTCACTTTCATCCATCCTGATGTCAGATTTCTTCAGAAGTTTAACAAAAAATTGTTTGCAAGTGAGAGGCAAAAGAGACAGGGGTGTAGTTTTCATCCTTACATGACACTAAGGCAAAATGTCAGGCATTACTGCATGTATGCTTAGAAAGTTTGAAAGAAATCTGAAAGTACTGCTTTTAGAAAAAAGACTAATATTATAAGTAGATTTAGGAATGAAAACAGTTATAGGAAAGGAATCCAAGTAAATGATTGGAATTACTCAATAACTGATTAAACTGGGATAAGAACAAATAATATTGATCAGTGGAATAAGTGATATTGACTACAGAATAAAGTTCTTTTCTTCCATAAGATGCATTCTGCTCAGGAATTATGCATTTTCATTAATTTTAAACAATAAAGATAAAGTATTTAAAAACTAATATGTTGGTTTACTCCTACTTTACAGTTAAATACATTAAATATGAGGAGGGCAAAGTTGTGATACCAAGATTATAAATTCCTTATTCTGAAGGAGGTATGAACCTCCTCAGAACTAATTACATGTATGGGTCTGGAATCATAGGACTTCACCAGGTCCAGACATAGTGAAAGATTTTAGGTATGAGGAGAACAAGTCTAAGATGACTTCCCTGCTTAGCTTAGCAGAAGCATATCAGAGTCAAGCAGGAATGGAAATCAAACAGAAGAAGGCAAAATTCAAACAGCAACTGAATGTGCCAAATAAGATGGAACAGATGAGAAGAAAATAAATGTGGAAAAGGCATAAATATTGTTGCAAGTACAGAAAACTCCTGGAACAACCCAGGTTTATCAGAATCTGGTGCAGGAATGGATAAAATATAAGATCAAAGGTTAATATTGGCAAGGCCATGATAATGGACTATGTACATGTTGGTTTACAAAGTCTTTTGAACATGTGGGAGAAACAGGAAAATGCAGGTTCTGTAAAAGAAAACTAGAATCATCATACAACTTGTTGCTGGGTGCAATACACCAATGGAAGAAGACCTGTATACTGAAAGGCATATAATTTGGCAATACATTTGCAATGTGGAGTGTACAAACATTGCAATACTGAAGTAGCTGAGACATAATACAAACATATATGTTTGCACTGAAGAAGGCTACTTTTTTCTAAGCTGAAACCAGTCTGCTTAACATTCTCTTTGTTATGTGCTTTTTAGCACTACATTAAAATTATTCTGCTTGCCACAGTCTGCTGGTCTGTATATTCTTTGATAATGCAAACATGAGCCACAAAGCATTATAGAGAATGTTGATGTTTATATCACATGGGATCACCCACAAACAACAGTTCAAAAAAATAAATATGAGAAAAACAGATATAGCAGTCCATGAAAAGAAGCCAAAAGTAGCATTGATCATTGAAATTGCAACATCCAGTGATTACAGTTTGTTACGTACAGAACGAGACAAAGTAACAAAATATCAGGATCTGCAGAAGAGAGGGCAATGTGGAAGACGGATACACAGAGAATTCTAATAGTAGTAGGAGCCACAGGTCTAATAAAAAGGAATTTACAGTCATGTTTAGCTATGCTACTGATACATGTAACTCCATATGCACTGCAGAAGGAGTCATTTCTGGGTACACTGTGGGTGCTGTGAAAAGCACTTTTGGCTAACATCAAAGACTGAAATAATGCTAATGTCATGAACTTTAATCATACTTTCACTTAGGATTGGGGTCTTTTCCCACCATGGTATTAGAAACTCAAAAGACTTGTAGAAATTAAAGCAGGGGAAATCAGACAGCAGTAGCCCAAACAACATGGTACCAAGGATAGATCCCTGGGTAACTCCTAAATCAGTGTTTCATATTTTTGGAAAGGAATATGTTCATAGGTGTTTACTAGGCTAATGATCACAAGGTCCTTTTTAAGCCTAGCTATACATCCCAAATCTCTGACAAGTTCTAATATCCTTGATATGTGTAAGCATGGGCCTGGAAGATGAACCATTTACAGGTTGCCTGTGTCCATTAGAGACATAGGTGCCAAACAAGGGATGAATTTCCGGTTTCCCATCCAATTATCCAAGTTGCACTTGAATTGGGTTAGGGAGGATCTCTGCTTCACATGGATGGGGAACCTGTTCCATAGACAGGATAGTCTCTGGGATACATACCTATCTCTCCAGCAGGTCCCATTTATATCACAGGCAAAGTTTAAGTCTGTAAAATGGGTAATTCTGGTACTGTTTGTTTTGTGGATATGCAGGAGGTCCATCAGAGCGGGATCTGACAATGCCCTGTATGCTAGGCATAGATCTCCCTGTAGGAGACAGAATACAGGTATAGGACCTTGAGGTGGTCTGCATAGGACATATTACTTATGCCCTGTATTCTTTTAGTGAGGAACTTCTGTGGATGTTCCAGTTGTTGGATATGCCTGGTTAGGTACATACCAATGGGGGCATTGTACTCAATGATAGGTCTGATGAATGCCAAATACAGTGGAACAATGACTTCCTTGGACTTAGATGCTATACCTTTGTTTATAAGTAAGCAACATAGAATGATTTCCTCACCACTGCAGATATGTGATGATCAAAGGCTAGATTACTATCTATGTGTGTCCCTAAGTCACTGACTACTGGGTCGACTCTAAGGGGTGTGTTGTCAATATGACAGTTACCAGGGATGGGTGACTTCCCAAAGGATACTATTATGCATTTCTTGGCATGTAAATTTGGTCTATGGCTCTGACACCAGCTGTTTGTCTGTCATCCCCTCCTGGAGAAGATTTATGTCAGTGAGAGATTCAATGACAGGTCCTAATTTGCAATCATCTGCAAATTTAGTCAGCCAGAGACCACTGACACTGGCCTTGACATCTGAGAAGTAAATGACAAAAAGGAGTGGTCCAAGGACTGATCTTTGATCTTTGATGTGCTCCACTTGTGACTGGCCTCTTCATAGAGGTGGACTCCCCAATTCTAACTTTCTAGGTCCTGTCTGTGAGCCAGTTAGCTATCCACCGGGTGACATACAATTTTGTACCTAACCTACTGAGTTTGTCAACAATGCCCGAGTTGGCTATTGTGTCAAATGCCTTGGCCAGGTCAAGGTAGGCAGTGTGAACAATTTTTCTCTTATCCATTGCTTTGGTGACCTTCTCAAAGAAGTCCACCAGGTTGAGTAGGCATGATCTACCCTTGATGAAACCAAACTGGGTTGGATCCAGTGTCTGGAAGTTTACTATATTTCTATTGATCATATCCATGATAAATCTTTCCATGGCTTTACATATAAGATTAGTGAGACTTATAGGTCTGTAGTTTCCAGGGTCTGTAGATTGCTCACCTTTGTGCAGAGGGATGACTGTTGCCTTTCTCCATTCATGAGGCATGAAGCCTATTTGAAGGCTACAGTTAAGTAGCAATTCCAGAGGCTCTGATAGGTCATGTTTCACGCTATTTAGAAGGCATCCTGGGATATTGTCTGGGCCCATTGATGCAGTGTTCTTGGTCTTATAGAGAGCATTAAGGGCCTGTTCCCTGGTGATAGTAGGGGAGTTATATTTTATGATATTTCATGAGGAAAAGTTGAGGGGGGGGGTAAAGTTGGAGCTGAATTTATCAGCCAGGAGGTTTGCTATATCTTCTGGCTCAGTATAGGTGGCTCCATTTAGAATGAGCTCTGCACAAAATTGTGTATTGCCTTTGAGGTTGTGGTCATAGCTAAACAATACTTTGTGGTTGTCTTTGGCCTGGGAGGCCAAAGTTACCTCACATTTGGCTTTGGTAGACTTTATTTGTCCTCTGAGTTTTTGTTTAGTTTGATGAGAGTGCTTTTATCCTGCTGGGTGCTGCACCTCCTAATATTTTCCATGTTTTTTCCTCCTGTTATACATCTAATTGATTTTGTGATTCCACCAGTGTGGCTTGTTTTTTGAGTTAGTTCTGTGCTTCTCCCTGGTAGGTACAGCTGCCTGTATGCAGCTATTAACATGCCTGTACAGGGTTCTGTGAACAGTTCTGTATTGGCAGAAGTGTTCTCTGGGTTTATGGGGGATTGAAATTTTGCCAGGTTCTCACTTTATAGCAGGAGGTTAGCCTTAGAATAGTTCCTGTATATTCCCAGCTTATTTGGGGGTTCAGGTTTTATTTTTACTTCAAATGAGACCATTTTGTGGTCTGACCTTACCAGGGAAGGCATTACAGTAGGGGGTGTGCAGCACTCATATTTGTGAGGACAAGATCCAGTATGGGTGCACCCCTGGTTGGTGTATTGACTCTCTGGTCTAGGAGTTTGTGTTTACAAAATCCAGGAATCTCTGTGCATGTATGTTTGATGTCATATAGGATTCCCAGTTAATAGTGGGGTAATTAAAGTCACCCATGAATATGGTATTGGGTTGGATGGTTAGTGTTTCTAATAAGTTTAAATACATGGTATGGGTTTCCTGGGTCAGAGAATGGGACCTATAGCTTGCAAGGAAGTGGTACTGGATTTTACCTATGGTGATTGGAACATGGAGAAGCTCAAGTACATTGTCCTGTTTGACCAACCTTGAAGTATATTTATTTTTGATGTAAATAGAGACACCTCCACTTTTAGTTCCTGCCTGTGAAGTAGCTGGTCTAAATGTGTGGAAGGCATTATAACCTTGCACTGTTGGTGTGCTCTCAGCGGCTTTAAACCATGTCTCAGTGACCACAGAGACATCGGCATTCTTTAGGGTGAAGACAGCTTCTAGAGAGTGAGCCTATTCTCACTCTATATTTCCTTCCTGATAGCCAATTGGCTATCCAGAGTACAGTGTAGATATTCATATTATATTTTAACATAACATCAAGTATTCTGCCATCTAAGGCCTTTGCCATATTCAGAGTTTCAAGAGTATGTACATTAAGCTTTGAAAGATATACTTATCTAGATGAAGAAAATGCTAAAATATTTATAATTATAGAAAGAAAATGGCACAGTTAATGTGCACACAATTTATTGCCGACCCATCTGACATAGTATGGTGCAGACAAGTTATTCTGGCGCTAGCTGTAACACAGTATTGTTCACACAACTTATTCCAGATTCAGCTGTGACACAGTCATTGTGCAGACAACTTATTGCACACACAGCTGTGACACAGACTTTGTGCACACAATTTATTCCAGCTCCATCTGTGACTTAGTCATTTAAAGTCCATTTTTAATTGCAACTATATTACCATTTTAATCAGTTTTGTGGGTTTTTTGTTCTTCATCTAAAGTTAAGCTATTAGTTTTTATAGTCTACATTGGTTTTTGGTTTCTCTGCTGGTTCAAGGTGTTTTCCTGAGTTTATTGTAGATGGTTGTAACTAGAGCCTGTGGTAATTAACATCCCTCACCCCAGTATTTTACATCACATGGGCAGGCTGCCATTTCAGTCTTGAGACTGCTACAAACTTCATAAGAAAAGCATTTGCAATACATTTTTGCATTCAGTGAAGTACATTGTATTTACATTTATAATTGCCCTTATCTTACTATTTAAATGAGTTTTTGGTGTTTTTTGCTCTCTGTGTGAAGTTAAATCTATTAATTTAAGGCATGTTTATAGTCTGCATTGTTTTTTGTTTTCACTGCTGGGCCTAGGTGTTTTTCTGAGTTTGGTTCCCTCCTACTGTTCCTATCCCTGTTTTGATTTTACACTTAGAGGCTTTTGAGTCACCTGACCCTACTTTATAGCTGGCCCTAGAAACTCCCCCCAGTCTTATCCCCTCTCCTCATCTTACTGGTTACTGACAGAATAAACTGGGAAGACCCTCCCATTAGAGTGTTAGTGTACTTTGAAATTGCTATAAAGTGTTTGTGTTCCTAATGGGTCTGTGTTGGGCTACCAAAAAAGATAAACCTCGAGCAGTTAAATTTTGAATGGGACACAGTGAAACAGAAAATTAGCAAACAATGAGAACATCGAAAATAAATGCATCGAATGGCCATAATTGGCCAACAACCAAGAAAGTAATATGATGAATAAGGTAAGTGAAGGGAAGCCTTTTAAATTTTCCCTGTTCCCCACTGTAGTACAATCTTGGAGTTGGTATAGTTGCGGGGGTGTAGGAGGAGCAGCCCCCCACATATGTTGGTTGTATTTGTGATGTTGGATGACTATGGCCATTCAATACATTTATTTTCAATGTTCACGAGGTTTATCCTTTTTGGTAGCCAGACATAGACCCATTCCTAATTGCTGGCTTGTCTGCCTTTGAGTTTTCTTCCAATAATTTGTATCTAGTTTTTAGTCTAGTAACTTTTCATTTGTGGTTAACTAAAGCTTGTTTTTACATTACGAAGAGTGGGACTGCAATTCCATTGGGAGTAGAAAGGTAGCCTGGTCAGTTTTAGTTGGGAAATGCATAGGGATGCTTAAAGTAAGATTTACTTGTAGCTAGTTGTTTGATTTGTTTCCAGTATCTTTTCCCTTGTGGCTAACTAATGTGATTTTTTTTTACATTAAGAAGGCACATGGTCATTGTCCACACAACTTATTCCAGCCCCAGCTGTGACATAGTGATTGTGCACACAACTTAGTCCAGCCCTAGATATGACACAGTCATTGGGCACACAACTTACTCCAGCCCCAGCTGTGACACAGTCCTTGTGCACACAATTTATTCCAGCTCCATCACTGACAGAGTCATTTAAAGTCCATTTATAAATGCACTTATCTTACCATTTAAATCATTTCTGGTTATTTTTGTTCTTTATTCAAGTCAAAGCATTTAGTTTTTATAGTCTTCTTCTTTCGGCTATTTTCCAGTTAGGGGTCACTACAGTGGATCACCTGTCTGCTCATGATTGGCAGTGGAGGTTTACAGTGTCGAGTTGCCAGCCTGGTGCCCAACCTTCCACAGAAGGCACACATGCCCACACATTCATGGCTAGGGCCAATTTAGAGTGTCCAATCCACCTATAACATGTCTTTGGGTTGTGGGAGGAAACCAGAGCACATGAAGGAAACCCACGTGACCACAGGGAGGACATGCAGACTCCACACAGAAGGCACCCCAACTGACGATTGAACCGGAGAACCTCTTGCTATGAGGTGGCAACTGTGCCTAGGTGTTTTCCTGAGTTTGTTGTAGCTAGTTGTAACTAGACCCTCTGCTAATTTACAACTCTATGTCTAGTATTTTACATTACACAAGCAGTCTGCCATTTCAGTCTTGCTGCTGCAACCTTCGTAACAAAAACATTTTTGCACCCAGAGAAGTACATTTTAAGTACATTTATAACTGCACTTATTTTACCTTTTAAATAGGTTTTGTGTATTTTTGCTCTCGATCTGAAGTTAAGCTATTAATTTAAGGCATTTTTATAGTCCGCATTACTTTTTGTTTTCTCTGCTGGGCCTAGATGTTTTTCAGAGTTTGTTGTAGTTAACTGTGCCTCGAGCCAGTGCTGATTAACCCAGCCCCCCCCCCCCTTGGTGTTTTATATCACACGTGTTGTCTGCCATCTTAGTCTTTTAACTACTACAGGCTTCATAACAAAAGCAACTGAACTACATTTTTTCAGAGAAGTACATTTATAAGTCTACTTATCTTACCATTTAAATTATTTTTTTTTTATCTTTTTCTGAAGTTAAAGTTATAAAATTTAGACATTTTTATAGTCTGCATTGCTTTTTGGTTTCTCTGCTTGGCCTAGGTGTTTTACAAAGTTTGTTGTAGCTAGTTGTAAGTCAGATTTGTGGTAATTAACACAGACACCCCCTCCCGGTATTTTACATCATGAGAGTTGTCTGCCATCTTAGTCTTGAGACTACTGCAACATTAATAACAAAAGTATTTACATTATATTTTTGCATTCAGAAAAGTACATTTGATGTAGCTTTACAGTTGCACTTATCTTATTAGTTGAATCAGTTATGGGAGGTGTTTTGTTCTATCTGAAGTAAAAGCTATTAATTAAATGCATTTTTATAGTCCACATTGCTCTTTGGTTGCACAGATAGGCCAAGGTGTTTTTTTTTTTTTTTTTGAGTTTGGTTCCCTCCCACTCTCCCTATTCCTGTTTTGGTTTTATACTTGGAGCCTTTTGAGACACCTGCTCCTACTGTATAGCTGATGATGTTATTGGTTACTGACAGAATAAACCTGGAAGGCCTTCCCCGTAGATTGTTAGTGTACTTTGAAATTGCAACCAAAAAATGTTCTCCTGGCAAATTAAAAGACAAGCAACAAAATGTCCCAATCACAGAAATACAGCTTGGATTTGACCATGGAATCCTCTCAAATAAAAAAAAAAAAAAAACGGAACTCACATAAAAACAAATAACTTTAATATAAAACAAGAAATTACAGGTAAGTGCTTTTACAAAATAGATGTTGCTTCTTCAGACCAGTTCATCACACAAACTCAATAAACATTAATTATCTTCACCCTAACCAACATTTCCTCCAATGGTCTTACAAACAAACAATCAGAGGAGAACAAGGTGACACACCTCTCTAATGCTATTAAACATATATAGTTTTCACATATAAAAATGCAAATGCATCATATTGAAGTAGCAAAAATGAAAATAATCATATAAAACTTCTCATATAACTACAACAATTAAAAAAATGTATGACAAACCATAATTGAAAACTATTCATTACCTCTTAAGCTTCCTCACTTTAAGGGCAGGCATGGATACATATTTATTCAAGTCTAATTCCTGATGTGCTCTCTTTATTACAATGGTGTGCAACCTTTTCATACATAATCCATCATTGTTATTCAGAAGTGCACTGCCATATTTAGGAAGTGTCTGTTTGTATTGTCAGTATTCTTTGTACAAGCTTGAGCCAAGACAAGTGACAGAGACACAATAAATGTTTACTATTTCCACGCAATCATCATGGTATGAACAGTTATGAATGCTTGTTTGACAATCTACTGTTTTACAATTGTAATTGTCATTGAAACATCATACTGTGAAACAGGTGCATGTTACTCACAGTAATGCAATGTAGATGAATGACAGTATGTAGATGTTATCACAGAATTATGTAATAACATGGGACACCATAGTGCTATTATAGTGACCTGTCCAGACACATGGAATCATCCCAAAACCTGTAAAGCACAGCTCCAAACAGTGAAGTTTTAATACTTACAAATGTGCATTTTCGCATCTATAAAGTCAGACGTCTGTGATTCATACTGTGCTCTTGAGATTGTGTAACTGGTTTGGCAGGTGCTTTGAATCTGACAGTGGTGAACTTGTGTGTGTGTGTGTGTGTGTGTGTGTGTGTGTGTGTGTGTGTGTGTGTGTGTGTGTGTGTGTGTGTGTGTGTGTGTTTCTAGTGTAAGGTAAGTAATGCCTCAGCAGTAAATGTGCTGTGCCCACTTATACTCAGGACAAAACTCTAACATTGGACACACTTCCTGTACACTTTATCCTACTTTTAACTCATTACAGACAAGTATGCCTCCAGGCGTTTCTGCAGTTAACTGCCACTGATGCCTCTAGGCATCAAATATTGCTTGTTCATATTTGCATTAATAATTCCAAAACCATGCTACATACAAGGTATCAGAATATTTCATCTTAAAACATTCATGATGGCAAACAAATTGTATTGATATTTGACCTCTGTCTAATGCAGCTAAACAGATATTGAATGTTATTTGTATACTGTTAGTGCTGTAATCATTTTCATATTCTCTAATATCGCAACATTCAGATAACACAGACAGAACTGCATTGCCTCATATGAAAGCTCACAGCTGTATGAACAAAATCCAACTGGCAGTATGTGTATTGCTTGAATAGTTACTAAGACATCATAAGCTGTTTATACAACATTACAAAATGAATAGTCACTGCCTTTATTTTGGCTTATAAAATACAGTTTAAAACAGCAAAATTAATAAATGCCACTAATATAAAGATTCATTTATCCTAAATAGTTTGTCATGTACAGTTTTCTAGTAGCACTTATGGTTCCAGATATATGAATATTTGTTAGAACTGTAAGGTGGTAACTTTATTTTTTAAATGCTGAAGCCACACCCACTGGGAGTTAAAGGTGCACACTTAAAAGAGCTGTACTGGAGGGAATGAGTTAACACAAACATGTTCTCTGCAACACATCGATAGGGTCATCCTTTCAAAAGTGCACTCTCTCACTATTAAAATCAGATTTCTCCTGTGGCACTTGTAATAAATACTGTGCTCTCTTGACTGTGTAACTAGATAGGTAGGAGGTTAAAATCTCAAAGTGGTGAACTTGTGTGTGTGTGTGTGTGTGTGTGTGTGTGTGTGTGTGTGCGTGCGTGCGTGCGTGCGTGTGTGTGCGTGTGTGTGTGTGTGTGTGTGTGTGTGTGTGGCTTAAATGTCAGGTACATATACAATTTAAATTGGGAGAGGCTTCCCCCATCCCCTTATCCCCCTTTCACCACAAACATCTTCTCTGTAACACACTGATGAGGTCATCCTTTCACATGCACTTGCAGATAATACTGTGTTCTCTAGTTTCTGTAACTAGATAGGTAGGGGGTTCAAATCCAACATTGCTTAAATAATGTGACTGTATATACTGGTATATACAACTGGCTCAGTGACAACAAACCATATGTAAACTTCCACTTAGGAGACAAATTTTCACTTCTAGAGGGCTACCCTATAAATGTATAATATTCCCAGGCAAAACCTAGTTTTGGAAACACAATGATTACATCATGCTTTCAAATATGAACTACCTCACAGTTGTAACACTTGTCCTGTGGCAATGGCTGTTGATACTGTGCTCTCCATACTATGTAGCTAAATAGTTAGGTGGTTTGAATCTGGCAATGCCTGGTTACTGCAAGTGTGTGTCTGTTGTGTTATGTAGAGCAGGCTTTTAATGCATATAGGATGTGTAGTGTTACTGTGCTCTTCAACCACCTTTTTTCTTTTTTTAGCAGAAACATCACCATATTAAACAATGATGATGTCTTCTGTTTAAATGTGCTCTTTCACAATTGTAAACCAACATCTCATGTGGCACGTGGATTTTAGGCAGTGTTCTGTACCTTGTGATCTTAGGTAGTCAGTTCAAATGTGGCCATTGTGTCTTAGACTCAGTTATGTCCATAAGATTGTGAATGTGCATGCTGGGTACATCTTTAGCTGGGGATTTCTATTACAAAAATGTCTGTTCATTGTCTTACACAGAAATACTTTATTTGATTCTGATGATAACATCTGATGAAATTTGGTTTTCTTAAAAGAATTACTAAGGCCTTTCCTGTGGTGTGAGGAAATTAGACAATGTTCTGTATGTTGTTGCCTTGGTAAAGCATGTGTTCGAATCTGTGATTATCCACACATTGTGCTTGGTTGCCATTCTCCTGTCACAGTGACAACTGGATTAAGTATCATGTGCATTTGAGTATATCTAGCATAACGCAGTCTTGTGAGATAAATAGACATATTGCAACATTCTTTTGAATGGATTACAGGCACATATATCCTTTGCAGCAATAACATGATGTCACAGCTTCAAAGACCCAAATATCTCACAATTTTACCAAGAATTGTACCATGGTATTTTCATTCTTCACAATATTATATAACTTCTGTCATCACATAGTCAGGTTTTCAAAGCCCACACTGACTCACTGTAAAAGGTCTGTGTCCTTATGCTGTTATTATGCATGAATGACATCCTCCACTGTTATAATGTGTACAATTACAGTGGGAGAAGCCTCCCCCATGCCTTTTATCTCACACAAATTGTTTACAACACAATCATATGATGTAATGACCATACATAGGTGCAGTCTTATAGCTGAGTTAAGACTTCTACTGTGGCATATGTGATTCATATATATAATTAGTCAATGGCCTTGCATAGCTTGCTGTTCAGTTGCAGCACAGGGAACATTATACGAGTGTATGGACTTCATGCAAACAAAACTGCATCAAGATAGTATTATCAGTTTTTACATTGGACAAAGAAATATGAGCTCACTTTCTAACTTCCTGGCAGTAAAACAGAAGTCCTGGGCCTGTCATGGTGTGAATGCTCCTGTGGCACATGCATTCAGTAGTGACTTGTACAGCATATCTACACCGATAGAGTAGGGTTCAATTCTGAGACAGTGTGTGCGCAAACAGCAGAAACAGCTTCCAAGGCCAGGAAACATTGATAATGCATTGCTGCCCACTGTTGTGTGGACATTAACATAGTTACCTCCGCGTCCTCACTCTGACAAAATTAGTATTGTACAAGTTATTATCAAATGTCCCTTCTTACTTCACACATTAATTTCAGTTATTTGTGACAAGCTCCATTGTTATGTCTTGTGGCAGATGCAGTCAATACACAGCTCTGTGGAGTGCATAGTATGATAGGCAGGGGTTTGAATCTGGTAACATCTGTCTGTCAGATAACTATGTCAGACAGGAATGGCTTAGGCAAAGAAAGTATTTGTGGCACAGTCAGAGGGACACATTTTTAAGGCATCACCATCCAAGGTAGGGGATTAATACCCATTACAATAGGAAAGTGCTGTAAGGTTGGTGTTCTTGACACAAACAGTATGCTTAATTTCTGTGATGTCAAAGGTTGATATGCTACTTTTTGATATCTGTCCTGGCATGTGTTGAAGTCTGGCAAGATGCAGAGTTTGAGTATGTCATGGACTGGACACAAGCATTACTTAGTTTCCAGATAATAATAATGCTCTGTTTTGTATGCCTTCATCCAAACATTTATGCTTTATTGTAATTCTTTTCTTCATACTGCATAGCTTTATAAGACATGAGGGATTACATAACATTTCTTATTGTATGGCAAGATGCAAAATTATCATAAAGTGTTTTTGGACCTGTGGTAGGACACCTTCTTGTGTGTTTGTTTTGTTTGCATGCTGTCATGTCAGTGTTCACTATAATTTCTTGTGAGCATGCACAGTATAATCATATTGTAGATGTGCTTCATTTATGAATGGAGATGTTGAACTAATGAAATGCCATCAGATCTTTTTTGCAATTGTCAGTTGTGAACTTTCAGTGTTATATTACTGTTTAGGATTAATATGAATATATAACACATGCCTGTTTAATACATATTTAAAGGTAATATATGCCTTTTGTTATGGTTATAAATGACAATAAATGGGAAAACATATCCCTTTCTGATGTGTATGACATAAGGGCTGTGAGGTTCATTTCTTCTAGTTTATACATGATGAAGTGAAGAAACATCCGTGTATGTACATGTCATATTCAATAATTGCAGTATATGTGAATAGCCCCTAATGTATCCACTGTCCTTGCTAATTGTTATTTTAACTCGGCATCTTATTAAGATTTGTATCATGTTTACTCCCTTTGTTACACTGTTTCTTTGTGTCCCTCTCACATCCTCTGTTAGCTAGTCCATATTTTTATGTGCATGGGTCAAGAATTGTGAGCAGGATTAATTATTATTACATCATATGGACATATTTACTTTAAAAATGTTTCTTTGTGGCATAAGCACATTTGACTGCATTATCTGAGTATATTTTCTCTGTTTACCCTCACCTCTTACATATTTCTGTACTAATCCCATTGTACTATGTGTATATTCTCCTCAGTTTAACTTCCCCCTGAATCTTAATTCTTTCAATCAACTTGTCCTTACTTTGAAGAAGCTGTCTTCGGGTGCTCATGTAATAGGTTTGTCTACAGGGAAGCCATTTTGTTTACACTGTGTGCTCAAGTTTCCCTGCACCTTTTCATGGCTGCCAACACTGCTGCTGGCCATGAAACGGTGCTTATTAATGTGTAAGCTTGATGAGTAGGCATATTCAGTGAGTGCCGACGCTCATCCTGCTAAAGTGCTTAAATTGTGTGGATGTTGTGCTAACTGTACACAACTGTTAATCAATCCCAGCAATTGTGTTTATGGGTGTGCATCTTGCATTAGGGTGACCAACATGTCACATGGCAGTCCTTAAATTTGCCTATGACATTTAAAGACTCTGTTCAAACCCCAGAAAGCTATTCTTCTTCCTTCCAAAAAGGATAAATTCTGTTTCACTGTATTTAATAGATACTTTCCAGAAGAAAATGTTTTAATCACAACTCGTAATTTATATTGTTCTACAGCATAAATCAAATCTAAGTATATACTGACATTAAATACAATAAAAATACATTTAAAAGATGCAGGAATATTGAGAAAACTGATATAATTAGAAACAATTGTAACTGAATGATCATTATCAATGCTACATTTTAGGTGGACCTTAACATTATCTGATGAATGGTACTTTCACAACCTTAAAGATTCAGAGAATTCTACCTTGGAAGGAAAATGTAAAAAGTTCCTAATCCTGGATTACTACAGCATCTTTTGGCAACCCCCGGTGGCTCTCTGCCAACCATATGCACAGATGATTGAGAAATGCACAGCATGTGTTTACGTGCTGATATATAAGGGAGTACTGTGGTGTAGCAAATAAATCCTAAAGACAGAGAATAAGTTTCATATCTGAACAAAAAACATCTGTTTATCAAGAAGGCCTGACACTGAACATGTGATTTATTTATATCTGTTTGACGAAGATCTGTCATATATAGAATGGGAAGACAAAAATATATTCCCTTAGGTTAACAGCAATAGCCCCATGCAGCTAGGCTAAGAATTATAATTCTGCTCAGAAACTTTATTTTTCCCCTTAATATCTGATAACCATCTTAGTGGTTTGTGATAAGAATAAAAAAGATTTATGTTTCAATTCCCTGTTATGCTGGGACTCATTTTGACGCAGTGTGAATTGGTACGCAGAATGTGTTCTGTGAGCAATGTAAGATAAAGGTCATATAACTTTACTATTGTTGCAGTCATGCTGTAAAATCTTCTTAACTACAATGCACAACATATCACAAACCCATGAAGTGAGTGACGCAGTGGTCCTTTACCATGATGCAGTAGTCACAGATGGCCTCGTATTGCTAAACAGTGCTTGTGGTAATTAGAGAAAAGAAGTTCCAGGAAGTTACTATACTGAAATACATTAATTCTTTAGGTAGAAAGAAATAACTCGGATTAAACAAATGCTTTAAGAAAAATTACAGATCATAAACCTGAAGTATTACATGTTCATTATCTGCAAGAAGGCTGACTGTGAATAACAAAGAGAAATATAATGTATATGCAGTCACAGTAACTGTAGTTCCATTCTTTGGACAGATAATAGATTCCAGACTGTTGTAAATGTATAGCATAACATGCCAGCAATCCTGTTATGGGTTACCCTTCATCCCTTCTAAGCTGGAACCACTTATATAGTGTTTGTTACAGGACTTCACAAGCAGCACTGGGTACAGCTGTAAAATATCCACTTCTGCTGTGTATTCCATCCACCTTCACTAACTTCACTGGAAACATTCTTACCTACAAATTTATGTTTTATCATTTGTTTTCCATTATCCCTCCTCTCTCTCATGATTATCCTTTACGTTTTGATTTTACAAATTAATGCCCACACACTTTCAGGCTTTTATTTTTTATTTGTCAGCCATTTCATTTCCCTTCTCCCAAACTTGTTAACAAAACTCATAATGTTATCATGATTAATTTCTCTCTGTTTACATTTGTTTTCTTATTGTGATCACTCTTAACACATACACCCACACACACACACACACACACACACACACACACACACACACACACACACACACACACACACACACACGAACATGCTGTTATGAGAAACAATAACTTTTTTCTGAGCTCTGTTACAGTAAAATGCGATTTGTATAGTTTCGAGGAGTTAAGGCTAAAAAAGAAGGTGATCATTTGATATTTGTGTATTTACTAAACTAGTCAAATGTGATTTATCAGTTCTATCCACACTAAATATGCAACTTATTAATGGCTAGTCATGTTAAAACAAAGTATTTTCCAATATGGAAATTTCTTACAGCATTTCAGGGTCTCATACACTCAAAGGAAAATAAATACAGTAAAGGCTGAAACATCTGGCACTAACTCAAGATCTCAGTATCATTCTTTTCTGACTATGTGGCACAATATAAGAGTGAATCTAGAGTTGCAGAACTGATCACATTAGCTTTTTTTGTGTGAATTAGTGCTGATATAATGGATTTTGTGGGATTTAGATCACTGTCCTCTTCATTGGTACTCTGTGTTTCCTCATAACTACTCCTCCTTGCTCAACCCTTTCAAGCCCTCATCAACTATTACTTTCTATGTCCGATTAGCACTTTTATCATCAGTTCAATTAATCTCCAGCTGTTACTCATATGCTTTTGTCCCTTAAGATCCCCCTCCACATTAAAACACAGTACACCAACATGGCATCTGACAACCTTTATTAAATAACATACGTCAATCAAAGAATTAATTGATTAACCATACAACTTATTAGTCATACTATGAACATAACTTCAAATAACAGTTTAACAGTGGCAGTGTCTCCCGCTCATCTCTGTCTCACCACAAAATAAGCAGCATCACCCCAGCTGCTCACTTACTCCGACTTAACCAGAAGTAGTGTGTCACCAGTCACTTCCATACCCAATCAAACTCCTTGTATCATGCAACACATAGCACCAAAGGGAGAACAGAAGAGGGACATGCCAGTTCTTGTTCTCTGTCTACCAGCCTGACATGTGCTATTCCCACTGAAGTAATGCAACTCCTTTGCCATACCTTTCAAAAACAATGCCAGGTGTACTTTGAATACATTCAATTCCATCTCATTCAGTTGTACTCCATCCTTCATAAACCATACTGGGTCCCTATCATCGATAGTGGATATACCCAAGTTTTCCAAATGCCTCGACAGCCTAATACTAAAAAGTGCCGGGTATGCTCAATACCTATACAACTAGCTGCATTAACCTACTTCCTGTATTAGCCAAGTCCTTCAGCACTCGAAAAAACAATTGCTGTTTTGGAATGATGCCTAAATCATTACCTTCCAAATAAACCACTAGATCACGTGGTAAAAAAAACATATATATGCAAACTCATCCTAGAGTTGCTGCAACCCGAGGACTCTGACATCATGCTAATAAACTCTCTACTCATAATACCACGACCCCAGCTGACATCTATCCAGCCTAATTGCATCCCATTTCACCAGCCAATAAATATATGAATGACCCAGTATGACCTCATTTTTACATAAAATAATATATATATATATATATATATATATATATATATATATATATATATATATATAATTAATGCCAACTACCATTTAACAATTTATCTAATATTTGATAAAAAGGCACCTGAAGACCAACATCCCACCCTCTTAATCACTTCCACTGACCTACCTTCTCTTGCCAAATCTGATGCCCTTCCAATACGAAATGAATGAGTGGAAAACCTCTCTCCCAGAAAGTCTAAACACTGGAAGGCCATCCTTATCACACAGAAAAACTGCCTGTCCATTATCACCCTTCCACCCTGTGACCAGAAAACCAAATCCTGTGGACTCCCACCATGTGACGCCTGTAATCTCCTGGCCAGCAGCACCTGACACATTGACACATCCCTATCCATCCTCAAAACCATTTGCATGCCTTTACCCATCTGGTAAGTTTTCGACTTCCATAACCATATCTCCACATCCCCAGGAGATATAACCATATTCTGTCATACAAGTGTCCCCAGCAACTCATGTACCATGAAAGCCTCACTATATATCCATATTGCCAATGTCACCCACAAGGCATAATCTACTAAAGCCCCTGTCAATAATCTTAAGCTCCTTAGCAAAACCCTAAGAGCCTGCCTAGACATTGTTCAGTCCCTATCAGCCTTCCTACCAGCAGCCCTACCCCATCCTTTCAATACCCGAGCTACTGCCCATGACTTTGTCAAATCCTGCATCTCCGCCACCTGTGCAAATATGCTAATTGCAGCCAAATTCACCTTAAACTGACTGCACTGCCCTCTCCTTAATCAGCTAAGTATTGCAATAGTAGCCTCTCCAACCAAACTCCCTGTTCCTCCAGCAGCTATAAAACAAAATCATCAAACTCGGATAATGCCTTACCATACACTTTCCTTGTTGAAACTGCCCAAAACTACTGAATCAGTCACCCCATCACTTCAGTCCCATCTGCCACACCTCCTCTGGCAAAATGATTGACTCAGCCTTTGCCTCCGGGATCAGTTTGAAACCTGCGAAACTGAAAATGAGAAAGGCTGTCAGCAAAAATTCTTAGAATATACATCATTAAAAGAAACATTTATCAACAAACTCTGAAAATTAAATAAATTAATAAATAATCTTCCTAACTGACCCAATCCATTTGCCAAAAGCAATCCCATTAAACCAATCCAAAAAGTACAACCACAATGCCATATCTGAATGAACAAGTTTACCAATCCTCACCCAATGGTATTTGCTTCCCCCTACTTTTAACAAAGATGCCACTGACCTACAAAATGTGCAGCCAGGATGAATTGCCTGACAAGCAAAGTTCAATAGCCATAAAAGCTACACAATGTCTCTAATCCACATATTGTCCCTATCTGTCTCGCAAGCAATCTTTTCTTTCAAATGCTCATTCTTCACAACTAGCAGGCAAAACAACCCTGCTCCATGTCTACTAACAAAGTAAGAAAACACAATGCCTTGGCTGGACCCTTCAACTTCATCTTCACCTATGGAACACCCAGCTCCTCAAACATTGCAAGGAATGCCTGCCTACCTTCCAATGCCCCTCCAGATCTTTCTCATATCAACAAAAAATTGTCAAAATAATGTACTGCCTTTTGGGAGCCCACCATTTTCTGCCAAATCCAATGAAGAGTGATGTTAAACCTTTCAAAGCTGGCACAGGCCACTGAACACCCCTTTGGCATGGCCTTATCAAAATAAAATCTATTATAAACCACCATACCCAGCAACAGCCACTCATCCTCCCATACTGGCAGCAATCTAAATGTTGATTCAGTATCAACTTTCATCAACCGCAGAACTTTAAACCCTCTAATGATAAGCACCGCTTCATCTAATTAAGCATACATAACCTAACCTAACTGAATCTTCTTTTGAAATAAAATCATTAACCAAATTTCCTTCTGGATAGAACAAATGGTGAATCAACCAAAATTGACCGGGCAACGGTTTAGGGATCAAACCCAGTGATGACATTTTTAAATTAGCAAACAGAGGGTAATCAAAAGGACCCAGTATCCTAGCGGCATGCAGCTCCTTATCTACTAGATGTTCCAGTATGACTTCCTTCCCCTGTACAGAATGTAAATTCTTACAGACTAAGCCATCCTCACAAACCCCTGACTTAACTGAAAACCACAATAAAAACCTCATTCTCAACTACTCCGTAACCTACACATATGGAATATGACGCAGCTTGTAACTCAATAATCACCCATTAATTGGTGAAGGGAAACCTGGATACATCTGGAATATGACTCAGCTTGTAACTCAATAACCACCCATTAATGGGTGAAGGGAAACCTGGCCTTCACCTCTGTCCCCACAAGTACAAGCCTCCCCTCTGTCCATGAAAAGTATCCGGCCCACAGGACCCCTGTAAACCTGAAGATAGCAGAGATACTAGCCCCCTATTGGTCATAACAGAACCAGCATGGACTAAATTCCCTTCCCTACCATCACACTGATACGCTGGCTGTACTCCTGCACAATATGAACAGGTGTGAGAGAATCTGCATGCCAACCACATGCAGCATCCTGCATTAAAAGCCCAGCAAACTCCAGCCCCTTCAATAGCTGACTTGGCTCTACTCGAACAGTCCCCAAAAGTATCCACCATGGTGGTTAACCGAGGGCCTAATTTCCCATCTCAATGACTGATCCACCGCCTTCTGTTTCCAAAACTGTTGATCATATCATATCCACATGTAACCAATTCACCTCCCTAATCATGAGGAAATAAGCAAAAAGTGGTAAGGCCAACAAATTATCCTTATCTAACCAAAGCACCATGTAGTACACAAAATCCAATACCCAATTCTCCCACATTTGAGCTTGAAGTCTTCCAACTCTCTTCTACCCCAATGCCACTAATTGAAAAGATCTTTGCTATTCTCCTCCTCAGATTCCAATATACCCTGAGCCTATTCTGCATCAATTAATTCAAATACATCTATATATTTCCCTTTCCAGATCATCTCTTTAACTGATGCAGGAATATGCAGGGTCAAAAGAGCACCCCTTACCACATTGAATAAAGCCTGACAAGCTAGCCAATCCCAGGTTGCATTCAAAAACTGGAACCAACCTTTTGCCGTCTACTCCATAGACTCACTTGTGTCAGTATGATTGAATGTGCATGCCAGTAACAATGTTGTCACTCAAACATCTGCTGTGTACATGCATAGCTAGGGATTCCTGTCATAAAAACTTCTGCTCATTTTTTTAAAGACAAATGCTTTATTTGATACTGATGATGCTATCTGTTGAACTGTAACTTTCCTCAGAGAATAACTAAGGCTCGTGATGTGGTGTGAGAATATGAGACAATGTCCTGTATGTTGTTGTCTTAGTAAGGCATGTGTTTGAATCTGTGATTATCTACATGCTGTGCATGATTGTCATTCTACCATCACAGTGATGACTGCATTATGCTTCACATGTGTTTCAGTTCACCTAGCATCTGGTAATGTTGTGTGACAAACAGACATATAGCAACAGTCTTTTAAAGAGATTACAGGTATACACATTCCTTGCAGCAATAACATGATATCACAGCTTCAAATACCTAAATATCTCAGAATTCTAGCAACGGTTGTACCATGTTGCAGTCATTCTTCACAATATCATGTAGCTCCTGTTATCACATAGTCAGCTGTTCAACACCCATATTGACTGACTCTAACCATTGTGTGTCTGTATGCTGTTATACGTGGACAGTGGGAGAGGCCTCCCCCATCCCTATTATCTCACAGAAATTGTTTGCAATGCAAACCTATGATGTAATGATTTCACATAGGTGGAGTCTCACAGGTTTTAGGACTTCCACTGTGGCATGAGATTTACACACATCATTAGTCGGTGAACTTACACAGCTTGCTGTTCAGTCCCAGCAAAGAGTACCATTATATGACTGTACTGAAGTTGTCCAATTTTACATTGGACAAACAAATATAGACATATTTTTTTTTAATTTCATGGTGGTGAAACAGTTGTTCTGTGGATGTTGTGGTGTAATGAGTATTGACTTGTATAGCATATTTACATAGAGAGTGGTTCAATTCTGGGACAGCATGTGTGTGTACAAAACAACAGAAAAAGCTCCCTTGTCCAAGAAACTTTTAGTTATGTACTTACCATAACTTTGGATGTATGGGATCCATCTCGCCTACATTCATAACTGATGGGTTCGGAGCCGATCTGTCGGCTCCGACTCGGCCACTATACACTAGAACGAAGTCTCTCATTGGCTGGGCTACCCCTTATCCCATAATGCACCACGCCTGCTTCCCCAGATCTTGTTTGTTCACTTTCATACATACATACAGGTACAGAACACATACCAATAACTGTAACCAACCAGAGCTCTTCCAGAGGAGAGCTTAGCAAGATCAATATTTCCTCCAAATCCAAAAGGTAGGGGGAAGGAGGGTGGGTATGTATGAATGTAGGCGAGATGGATCCCATACATCCAAAGTTATGGTAAGTACATAACTAAAAGATGTAATGGGATCCTATCTCGCCTACATTCATAACTGATGGGACAGCGTCCCTAGCATCTAAAACCCCGGGTGGCTCACTGGAACACACTCCTGAGAACTGCGGAACCAAAAGAAGCTCTGCCTCGGGAAGCCACATCAACCTTGTAATGAGAAATGAAGGTGTGCGGAGAAGACCAAGTAGCAGCCGCACAAATATCATCTATTGAAACTTTGGAGTGAAAAGCTACATAGGTGGCCATAGCCCTGGTAGAATGAGCTTTGAATGGGAAAGGCAACTCTCTGCCTGACTGGGAATAAATGAAAGAGATGCAATCCTTAATCCATTTGGCAATGGTGGTTCTGGCAACTAGTAGACCTAACCTATTCTCCACAAAGGACATAAACAGTTGGTCAGATTTTCATGTCTGAGTGGTCCTATCTAAGTAAAAACGCAGTTGCCTGTGAACATCCAACTGGTGGAAGGTATATTCTGCTCTATTAGAAAAATTTGGAAAGAAAACTGGGAGCTCCAATGATTGCTGAATGCATAAAGTGGATGCTACCTTAGGCAAAAAGGATGGATTCAATCTAAGGGAAACTCTGTCTTTGTGAAAAATCAAATAAGGAGGGGAAGAACAGAGAGCCTGAAGCTCTGAAACCCGCTTAGCAGAAGTTATTGCCACTAGAAAGGCAGTTTTCCACGACAGGAATTTAATATCACAAGTGGCTGCAGGCTCAAAGGGACGGGCAGTTAAAGAGGCCAGAACCAAATTTAAATCCCAAGGGGGCACGGGATGAGCCATAGGAGGCCTGAGGAGCCAGGCTCCCTTAAGAAAGGACTTGCAAAGTCTGTTCGCCATTAAAGAAGGCTCTATAGCAACATGAAAATTAGATATAGCCGCCAGTTGAACTTTAAGTGTGGAGACTGAAGAGCCTGAATGAAACAATGAAGCTAAAAATTCCAAGACCTGCGGAACTGGGGCCATAAGAGGATCAATGCCTCACTGCTGGGCCCAACAAACAAACCTTTTCCATTTGCTGGAATACAGCTTAACGGTAGATGGCTTGTGGGAAGAGGACAAGATGTGCATCACTTCCGAAGAAAGAGAAAGATCTCTAACTAAGGATGGAAGTGGAGTAACCAAGCAGCCAGTCCCAATGACTGGAGGGACGGATGAGAGTGTCCCGACTGATTGGACAACAGACCCAGCACTGGGTCCAGAATCCAGGAGCCCTGTACCGCATACTTCTGAAGGAATGGGAACCAAACCTGACGGGGCCAATGTGGGGCAACCAAAATCATGTGGCACCCAACATGAAGAGCCTTCTGAATCACACTCGGGAGAAGGGGAATCGGGGGGAAGGCATAAAGCAGACCCGGGGGCCAATTGTGGGCTAGAGCGTCCCTGGGAGACTGCCCCTGAGAGGGTGTCAGAGTGAAGAACTCTCTGCACTTAGCATTGTTGGGGCTGGCGAACAAGTCGCAACAAGGGAGACCCCATTTGGCGAAGATCTGCGCAGCCACTCTGTTGTTGAGGGACCACTCGTGGGGCAATAGGACAGTCCTGCTGAGCCTGTCTGCAATCACATTGGCTTTTCCCGGAATGTGCGTGGCTACTAAGAAACATCGAGAGGCTATGGCCCAGTGCCATACTCTCATGGCCTCCCTGCAAAGGGCGTAGGACCTGGTTCTGCCCTGCTTGTTTATGTGCCAAACTACCGACATGTCGGATAGAATTGCAATAGTACCTTGGGGGAGAGCATGATGAAGTGTTTGTAAAACCAGAAGCACCACTCTCATTTCCAAGATATTGATGTGACGGTGCACTTCGCAATCCTGCCAAGTGCCTTGGACAGACCTGTCCAGATAATGACCCCCCCACCCTATCTGGGAGGTGTCCGTGGTCACTGTGGCAACAGGGGGCTGAAGGGTGAAAGGACGCCCCCAGTCCAGATTGGACCGACATAGCCACCAACGGAGGTTCCGACGACAACTGTCCGTAATCAGAACCAGGTGGTTCAGGGGAAGTTCTTGGTATGGCCATTGAACCGATAATAGCCATTGCAGCACCCGCATGTGCAGCCTGGCTAACGGTACTAGGAGGATAGTTGCAGCCATCGTGCCCAATAACTGAAGAATCTGTCTGGCAGGAACTCGAGATTTGGGTAACAAATTTAGAACCTGTGATTGTAGAACCTGAATTCTCTGTGATGGCAAAAATGCCCGCATCCTTTTTGTGTCTAACTCTGTGCCTATAAAGGTGATACGCTGAGATGGCCGCAGCACAGATTTTTTCCAATTGAAAGTGATTCCTAGCGAGAGACCCAAGGTTACTGTGGCCATCAGTGCTCGAATCAGTAGATGCTTGGAGGTGGCAGTGAGGATCCAGTCGTCGAGATAGGGAAACACTTGGAATCCTAGACTTCTCAAGTGAGCTGTCACCACTGCCAGACACTTGGTAAACACCCTGGGGGCTGTGGTGAGACCAAAGGGCAGTGCACGAAACTGGAAATGACTGGTTCCTGGGCAGAGGCTTAAATATCTCCTGGACTCTTGACGTATCAAAATGTGATAGTAAGCGTCCTTGAGGTCTATGGAGCACATCCAGACATCCTTCTCCAATAACGGGAGAATGGAATGAAGGGTGACCATCCGGAACTTGGACTTCTTCACAAAATGATTTAAAGAGCTTAGGTCCAAAATGGGCCTTACGTCCCCTGTCTTTTTCGGCACCAAAAATAATCTTGAGTAAGTTCCTGATCCGATCTGGTCAGCGGGGACAGGCTGGATGACCCCTTTGCTTAGCAACTTTGAAACTTCTACGGCTGCCAGATCCCGCTGACTGGGTGGCACATCTGGGATTCTCCTTGTAGGAGGAGGGGGCTTGAAAAAGGGGATGAGGTAGCCTCCGGTTACAATGCGAAGCACCCACTGATCCTTGGTTATCGATTCCCAAGCCTGTGGGTGTTTCGCAAAATGACCCCTGACCGGCTCCGGAGAAGCACAGCTGGGCCACATCCTAGGGATGTTGAGGGTAGGAGGAAGCACAAAAGGAGTCGCGGTCTCCAGAGTTACGGGGGCCTCTGCCACCTCTAGGGCGGCGTCTTTCTGAATTCCCCCCCCTGTCTCTGGAGGGGGGATCACTCGGTGGAGTAGAGAAGAAATTTTGGGATTTCCTGAACCACATTTTCCCTCCTCTCTGGGCCTTGGGATAAGGTCTAGAGGGAGCGGAAAAATGGGCCCCAATGGCAGTCAAGGTCTTGCCCTCCTGCTCCACCAAGTAAGTGTGTCCTTCACCTTGGGTCCAAACAAAGAAGACCCATCAAAGGGGGCGTCGGCGAAGGAAGACTTAAAGGCCTCCGTGAGTGGACACAAGCATAACCAGGCTTGTCTCCTAAGAGCCACTCCTGTGCCCGCTGCTCTACTCACCCCTTCGGCTGCATAGGAAATGAGTTTCATGGACGAGTTGACAATAGAAGATAGGGTAGTCATCTGGGCGCCTACGGTCTGTGCTAATGCCTCAGGAAGGTTACCCGCAAGGGACTCTCCTAACTCCTTGAGGAGGTCCCTTTGGAGCCTTGTAAAATGACAGAGATAGTTCAGCGACCACAGGGTAAAGGTCGCTGAAGAAAGGGTACGCTTCCCGTACCTATCCATGCTCCTAGAATCCTTATTAGGAGGATGAATAGACGTTGAAGCCTCTGCCACGTCCTGCTGAGTGGCAGATGCCACCACCATAGCATCAACTGCAGCACCCTTAGTGAGGAATTCCTTCTGGTGAGGGGCTGAAAGAAACTTATTAGGCCTGGCAGGCACCGGTTCCGCTGTATCAAGATGTTCCCACACCCTCCGAGAGATTAGATCTAATAACTCGTCGAAGGGTGGAGACACCCAGGAGGAGGAGGGCTGGGCCCCGAAGGCCTTGAGGAAAACTGACTCCTCAGCAGTAGGGGCTTTGGATTGCCAATCGCCTTTCTGTCTCAAGATCTCAAGGATATCCGTGAAGGAGATGTCATCCGAGGACGATTTAGGGGACCCCTCCGCATCATCGAGGTCAGTATCTGAAGTGACGGATTCATCTTGGGAATCAATGTGCTTCCTCTTACACAGTTTCTTCCTTGGGGGTTCATCCGAAGCAGATTCAGAAGGACCCCCCGGAAGAAGGGAACCCTCTAAGGGGGTATCCTCAGGCCCTGGGGCTGTCGTGGGAAAGAATGTCTCCAGAGGCACCAGTACCCAAAACTTGGGATGGTGAGGTAGAAACCTGCTGAACCAGCAAGGTCATGGCCAGCGCACTCCTCATGGCCACAAAAGCAGGACCTCCAGACTCTGCAGAGGGCACTTGCTGAAAGACCATGGCGGTACCGGGAATACCTGCGGCCGATGCTCCAAGGGGAAGACTGGGCATCGAAGAGGCGAGCTCCACAGTGTTGCCCTTGGCCCCCACCGAGGAAGACCCGGTACCAAACCCTGACACCGAGGACAGGGTAGGAATGAAGGTCGGAGCAGAGAAACTCCGAGGGGGTCCCTGCTCCGACTGGACAATTCCGCTGTGTTCTACCTGCACCGACTCCAACGGCTCCAAGGGGGTCGGAGGAGGAGGAATCAAATGCATGGGATGTGGAATCGGCTCCGAAGCCATGTGGGCTGGAGCCGAGATCATTTTAGTAAAAACTGGGGACTGGAACAGCCTCTGGATAACCCTATCCAAATCCGAATCCGACAACCTAGAGGATTTGGAGGAAACAGATTGGGGCCGAGAAGACTTCTGCCTTGGCTCCGATAAAGCGGGGGATCGGCTCCGAAAGGGTTCCAGCACTATCGGACCCGAGACCGGAACCATTTGCAACAGTGTCGGTGCCGAAGGAGGCTCCGAAGCCAAGGGGGAAGAGTCTGAGCTGCACACCTCCAACGGCTCCGAGACCAAAGGAGCCGAAGTAGGTGATTGGCCTCTCAATGCACTAACCTGCCGCTCCGACACCAATGGAGCCGAGGGAAGAAGCACCGAGGCGGACCCTTCAGCCATCGGCTCCGAAGCCATTGGAGCCGAGGAAGAAGAAGTCGATCCCAGTTTCTTAGCTGTTGGGTCCGATGGACTGGTTGGAGCCGACGATCTATGCTTCTTGGGTGTCGGGCCCGACGGACTGGTCGGAGCCGACGATCTCTTCTTTTTAGAAGCTGGAGATGAAGCCAAAGCTTCCTCAAATGAAGGCTTAATCAGACCCCTAAGTATCAGCTTGTTTTTTCTCTCTTGGAGCACCCTGGAGGAAAAAGCGTGACGCACACTGCAAGTATCCTGTAAATGTTTAGGCCCTAAACAGTACACGCAGACAGCATGGCTGCCTGTAATAGACATTTTATAATTACATTTTGCACACTTTTTGAACCCTGATTTCCGATCCTTAGACATTTTGTAGAAAAAACAGGTAACTAATAGCTAGAAAAAAAACAGTAACTAATGTATGGGCTAAAGCCCTCTAACTTAAACGGGCTTAGCCCGATACAACAGGTCAAATACACAGAAGTAAGGAAATAAGTGGGCCAAAGCCCTCTAACTTAAACGGGCTTAGCCCGAAAACTATTTCAGTCACACAACAAGAAAAAGATAGACATACAATAAGGGCAAAGGCCCTCTAACTTAAATGGGCCTTGCCCAGTACACTAGTAGCACGAAAAAGAATAAAATTTAATTTTACACAAACTGACCACAAATGCTCACAAAGCTGTTAAAACAGCTGTTTGTTTAAATTCTGACAGAAACCCTAGTCAAAAAAGACCAAAAGGTCAAGAAAAAAACACTTAGCTCCAGCCAAGTCGAGACAACGTCCGGCTTGAAAAGTGGCAAACGAGATCTGGGGAAGCAGGCGTGGTGCATTATGGGATAAGGGGTAGCCCAGCCAATGAGAGACTTTGTTCTAGTGTATAGTGGCCGAGTCGGAGCCGACGGATCGGCTCTGAACCCATCAGTTATGAATGTAGGCGAGATAGGATCCCATTACATCACTGATATTGGACAACTCACAGTTCTGTGAACATTAGCATTAGCATAGTTACCTCCTTGTCAACATTCTGACAAATTAATATTGCTTAACTCTTCATCAAAAGTTCTTTCTTACTTCACACCTTAATTTCAGTTATTTGTGAAAAGCCTTATTGCTATCTCCTGTGGCACTCAATACACAGCTTTGCAGAGTGTGTAGTATGATAGACAGGGGTTTGAATCTAGTAATGTGTCTGTCAGATAACTGTGTCAGCAGGAGCGGCTTAGGCAAAGAAAGTGTTTATTTTACATTTGTTAACCAGGGGTGTCTGACTGAGCCAAAAAGGCTCTTTTTCTGCAGAGGCCTGGGGAGAAAAGCTCCACATAGAAAAATTACAGATACATTTAATTATTTAGACATGATCAGTATACACACAAATTACAAAATACATGTTTTTACAGTGATATGCAGCACATCAACAGTTACAGTGGAGAGATCAAACAAAAAATATCAATTTAAAAATAAAGGTAATTAATAGATTTGTGGTGTACAGCTGAAATTTGGAACATAGGTAGAATACATACATAGTACACAGGTATAGCACATACAATGTAGATTAGCCAGTGTTTGTGAGTAAGACTGAAAACTATTATCAAGTACTCTAGATTTAGTATGTGTACCTTATCCGCTTTCACTAACCTGGGGAGCAATCATGGCACTGCCAACTTTGCTTGAGATGTTGCCTAATGAGGTCTTTAAAGGCAGCTTTGGACGATGTGTTTTGAATGCTAGTGGGGACAGAGTTCCATTTTTTAGCCCCTGAACTACTATATAGTGCATCTCCAAAGCTATTGTAGCTGTTGGTGACTTCTAGTAGTAGTTTGCTTGATGATCTAAGAGGCCTTTTGGCTGAGTGATGTTGTACTAGGTTTTTAAGGGCAGGACACTTATTGGGGAGGTAATAGATAGAATGACAGAGGCAGAGCTGATTGTAGGTTAGGAGGTTGGGCAGTTTAAGCCAGTGGAGCTGTCTCAAAGTAGTACAGTGATGAGTTCTATATGAGCAATTTGCAGCAAAGCGAGCAATTCTGTTATAGCAGGCTTCCATTTTGCTTAGTTCAGTTTTGTTGAGATTAGTCAGAATGGGAGATGCATAGAGTAGGGTGGATAGAAGTTGGGAGCGAGCAATGGCTGATCTTGTGTTGTTGGTAAGAAATGGTTTGATACAGTAGAGTGATCCCAGTTTGGCATGTACTTTTTTAGTTAAGTTGAGATGACTATCAAATTTTAGGTGGGAGTCTATGGTTATTCCCAATAGCTTAGCATGTGCCACTGGAGCGATTGGAGTAGCATTTGTGGAGTAGATAGTGAATTGACTGTTATCAGTATTTTTGTTAGAACTGGTTATAATCATAAGCTTAGTTTTCTTTGGATTGAGGACTAGTTGGGCTTTGGTAAGGTAGTTTTCAACGTCAGAGAATGCTAGTTGAGTTGTTTGCAGGAGGGTGGGAATGTTTTGTGCAGCACAGATTAAAGTATTGTCATCTGCATACTGGTTGTATAGTCTTTGGAAGATAGGGTAGATA
>NC_056728.1:168828892-168853872 GCF_019279795.1 Protopterus annectens | reverse complement strand
CCTTACCACATTGAATAAAGCCTGACAAGCTAGCCAATCCCAGGTTGCATTCAAAAACTGGAACCAACCTTTTGCCGTCTACTCCATAGACTCACTTGTGTCAGTATGATTGAATGTGCATGCCAGTAACAATGTTTTCACTCAAACATCTGCTGTGTACATGCATAGCCAGGGATTCCTCTCATAAAAACTTCTGCTCATTTTTTTAAAGACAAATGCTTTATTTGATACTGATGATGCTATCTGTTGAACTGTAACTTTCCTCAGAGAATAACTAAGGCTCGTGATGTGGTGTGAGAATATGCGACAATGTCCTGTATGTTGTTATCTTAGTAAGGCATGTGTTTGAATCTGTGATTATCTACATGCTGTGCATGATTGTCATTCTACCATCACAGTGATGACTGCATTATGCTTCACATGTGTTTCAGTTCACCTAGCATCTGGTAATGTTGTGTGACAAACAGACATATAGCAACAGTCTTTTAAAGAGATTACAGGTATACACATTCCTTGCAGGAATAACATGATATCACAGCTTCAAATACCCAAATATCTCAGAATTCTAGCAACGGTTATACCATGTTGCAGTCATTCTTCACAATATCATGTAGCTCCTGTTATCACATAGTCAGCTGTTCAACACCCACATTGACTGACTCTAACCATTGTGTGTCTGTATGCTGTTATACGTGGACAGTGGGAGAGGCCTCCCCCATCCCTATTATCTCACAGAAATTGTTTGCAATGCAAACCTATGATGTAATGATTTCACATAGGTGGAGTCTCACAGGTTTTAGGACTTCCACTGTAGCATGAGATTTACACACATCATTAGTCGGTGAACTTACACAGCTTGCTGTTCAGTCCCAGCAAAGGGCACCATTATATGACTGTACTGAAGTTGTCCAATTTTACATTGGACAAACAAATATAGACACATTTTTTTTTTAATTTCATGGTGGTGAAACAGTTGTTCTGTGGATGTTGTGGTGTGATGAGTATTGACTTGTATAGCATATTTACATAGAGAGTGGTTCAATTCTGGGACAGCATGTGTGTGTACAAAACAACAGAAAAAGCTCCCTTGTCCAAGAAACACTGATATTGGACAACTCACAGTTCTGTGAACATTAGCATAGGTACCTCCTTGTCAACATTCTGACAAATTAATATTGCTTAACTCTTCATCAAAAGTTCTTTCTTACTTCACACCTTAATTTCAGTTATTTGTGAAAAGCCTTATTGCTATCTCCTGTGGCAGACACAATCATTACACAGCTTTGCAGCGTGTGTAGTATGATAGACAGGGGTTTGAATCTAGTAACGTGTCTGTCAGATAACTGTGTCAGACAGGAGCGGCTTAGGCAAAGAAAGCGTTTATTTTACATTTGTTAACCAGGGGTGTCTGACTGAGCCAAAAAGGCTCTTTTTCTGCAGAGGCCCGGGGAGAAAAGCTCCACATAGAAAAATTACAGATACATTTAGTTATTTAGACATGATCAGTATACACACAAATTACAAAAGACATGTTTTTACAGTGATATGCAGCACATAAACAGTTACAGTGGAGAGGTCAAACAAAAAATATCAATTTAAAAATAAAGGTAATTAATAGATTTGTGGTGTACAGCTGAAATTTGGAACATAGGTAGAATACATACATAGTACACAGGTATAGCACATACAATGTAGATTAGCCAGTGTTTGTGAGTAAGACTGAAAACTATTATCAAGTACTCTAGATTTAGTATGTGTACCTTATCCGCTTTCACTAACCTGGGGAACAATCATGGCATTGCCAACTTTGCTTGAGATGTTGCCTAATGAGGTCTTTAAAGGCAGCTTTGGATGATGTGTTTTGAATGCTAGTGGGGACAGAGTTCCATTTTTTAGCCCCTGAACTACTATATAGTGCATCTCCAAAGCTATTGTAGCTGTTGCTGACTTCTAGTAGTAGTTTGCTTGATGATCTAAGAGGCCTTTTGGCTGAGTGATGTTGTACTATGTTTTTAAGGGCAGGACACTTATTGGGGAGGTAATAGAATGACAGAGGCAGAGCTGATTGTAGTTAGGAGGTTGGGCAGTTTAAGCCAGTGGAGCTGTCTCAAAGTAGTACAGTGATGAGTTCTATATGAGCAATTTGCAGCAAAGCGAGCAATTCTGTTATAGCAGGCTTCCATTTTGCTTAGTTCAGTTTTGTTGAGATTAGTCAGAATGGGAGATGCATAGAGTAGGGTGGATAGAAGTTGGGAGCGAGCAATGGCTGATCTTGTGTTGTTGGTAAGAAATGGTTTGATACAGTAGAGTGATCCCGGTTTGGCATGCACTTTTTTAGTTAAGTTGAGATAACTATCAAATTTTAGGTGGGAGTCTATGGTTATTCCCAATAGCTTAGCATGTGCCACTGGAGCGATTGGACTAGCATTTGTGGAGTAGATAGTGAATTGACTGTTATCAGTGTTTTTGTTAGAACTGGTTATAATCATAAGCTTAGTTTTCTTTGGATTGAGGACTAGTTGGGCTTTGGTAAAGTAGTTTTCAACGTCAGAAAATGCTAGTTGAGTTGTTTGCAGGAGGGTGGGAATGTTTTGTGCAGCACAGATTAAAGTATTGTCATCTGCATACTGAATGATAGAAGCATGCTGTGTGGTGGTATGGAGGTCATTTGTGAAGATTGTGAATAGTACTGGTCCTAAGATAGAGCCCTGTGGGACTCCTTTAGTTATGGGCAGCTGAGGAGAGAGAGAATTTTCCCATTTCACAGCTTGGTACCTGTCAGTTAAGTAGCTTTGGAACCAGAGAAGAGTGGAATTTGATAGGTGATATTGATTTAGTTTGTTTAGCAGGATTTGGTGCAAGACTGTGTCAAATGCTTTGGACATATCCAGAAAAAGAGTTGACACCTGCAGGCCTTCATTTTTGAGACAGTTTACTGTCTTTGTGAAGCAGAGGAGGGCTGTAGTGGTACTATGGGCAGGTCTGAAACCATGCTGAGTAGATGACAGGATGTTGCTGTCTAGGAGATATTTTAACACCTGGGTATGGATGCATTTTTCTAGGATTTTGACCAGGGAGGAGAGTAAAGCAATGGGTCTGTAGTTATTAAGTTCAGTGGAGGTCTGCCTTTATGTATGGGTGTAACATAGGATATTTTCCAGATTCTGGGCACATAGTTTTCAACAATTGATCTGTTTATGGGAGTGGAGATTAGGATAGTTATAGCAGCTGCTGTGAGTTTCAAGAAATAGCTGGGGAGTAGGACGGTTGCTGTTGATGAGGTTTTTAGTTTGGAGAGCATGCTTTTGATTGAAGTGGTGGAAACTGTTTTGAGGGTAAAGCTTGTATTACTGTTATTTGTGTTGGGGGGGTAGTGAGGAAGGAACTGTCCTGTGATACTAATCTAAGAAACCCAGAATAAGGGTTTCTTGTGAGTATGTGGAAGAACACCAGTTGTGAGATAAGTATGTCCCAATTATTGGGGGATGGGTAGGAGTTTGGTAATTGACGTACAGTTAAGTTGGACTTGTACAAGAAGGCAGTTCTACCCCATTTACGAAGTGGTCTGTCTTGTCTAATGATATTGTAGCCAGTAGGGAGAACTTCTGAGTTAGCTATGTTTTTATTTAGCCAGGTTTCTGTTAAAGCAACTATGTCTGGGGAGTAGTGTGCTATTGTGGCATGGAGTTCAGGTGTTTTATTTTTGATACTTCTAATATTAATATTTAGATGTTTATATAGATTTAGATGATATTTAGATATTAATATTAATATTTAAAAAGATGGTTGGTTTTGCTGCTGTTGTTGATTTGCCCAGGGATGAAGATAGTGGGGGTGTTATGTTCTGACATTTGTGTTGGACAGGATGTATTTGGGCCTGGGTTGGGGTGGATATCCCCATTTATGGTGAGCCTGGTGTTAAAATGGTAATACAAATGTTGGAGTATGGTGAGAAGTATGAGAAAGTATTGTGTTTTTTGGAGTAGGAATGAGAGCATATGTGTTTAGTTCTGAACTGGTCCATTATGTAGTTCTTGAACAATTGTGGGCAGATATTATTATAATGTGCAGTGTCTGTATATGAGAGTGCATAATGTAGTGTTGTGCTACTAAGTTTAGGGATATTGCTAGAGTGATAACTTGTGGTGTTATAAAGAATTAAGAAGACAGACTAGACTTAGTTGTGTGATAGTCATGGTTATAAGGTTTAAGTTGGTTCTAGGTGGGGGTCTGAATAGGAATTATAGGGTTGCACTATGTGGATGGGTAAGTAGTGTGGATGATGTAAATAATGCCTAGTAGGAATGAGAGTGAGTAGCTATGGCACAGTCAGAGTGACACAATTTTAAGGTCTCATGTTCCAGTGTAGAGGATCCATACCCATTACAATAGGAGGGTAATGTAATCCCTTCAAGGGTGTTCTTTATAACACAACCAGTATGCCTCTTTCTGTGACGTCAGTGATTGATACACATCACTCTGAGATCTGACCTGGTACTTGTTAGAGTCTGGCAAGAAACGGATGTTGAGTATGTCACTGATTGCTCACAGACATTGCTTATTTTCCAAATAATGCTGCTCTGATTCATGTCTTCATCCAAATATTTATATATTACTGTAATTCCTTTTTTCACACTGTAGAGCTTTATAGGACATGAGGATATACATAACATTTCTTATTGTATAACATGATGCAAGATCATTATAAAGTGTGATTGGGCCTAGTTATGGGCACCTTTTGGGTGCTTGTCTTGTTTACATGCTGTTATGGCAGTTTTCTCTGTAATTTCTTATGAGAATGTGTAGTATATTGATGAAGCAGATGTACTCCATTTATGAATGTAGGCCTTGTACTAATGAAATGTCATCAGATCTGTGTTGTCATTTGTCACTTGTGTATTTTGAGTGTTATTATATTCTGTTTAAGATTTACATGAATACACAAAACATGCTTGTCTAATACATGTTTCAAGGTTATATACCCTTTTTCTCTGCTTGCCAAATGAAAACAAATGGCAAAAACATGTCCCTTTCTGATGGGCATGACACAGCAACTGTAGAGTCCATTTCTTTTTGTTTATATGTGAAGAAGTGGAGAATACAGTAGTACTGGAAGTTATCACACATGTATTCCCTGCATGTTCATGTCATATTCAATAACTGCACTCTATGGGAATAGACCCTAATGTATCTACTGTCCTTGCTAATTGTCATCTCAACCCAGCATGTTATTAACATTTGTATCACATTTACAGCCTCTTTGTTACACTGTTACTTTGTGGCCCTCTTACATCTTTTGTTAGCATGTCTGTTTTAACTTAAGTGCAAGGGTCAAGAATGGTGAACACGATTCATTATTATTACATCAATATGGGTGTATTAAAAATGTTTCTTTGTGACATAAGCACATTCAACTGTATTATCTGGTACATTTTCTTCATTTTCCCTTCTCTGGTACTTATTTCTGCACAAATCCTATTGTATTCTGTGCCTATTGTTTACATTTACCTTACCATGCATTTACATTCTTTCAATCAACTTGCCTTTTCTTTGTATACGTTGTCTGTCCATGGCTGCATAATAGGGTGGGCCAACAAGCAATTGTTTTGTTTATATTGTGTGCTCAAGCTTCCCTGCTCCTTTTCATGGCTAACCATAAAAGGTGTTTATAAATGTGTAAGCAAACTGAGAAGCGTGCATATTCAAAGAGTGCTTCTGCTCAACATGCTAATGTGCTTGAATCACCAAGGCTTTGCCCAAAGCCTATACGTTTGTTAATAAATCCCAGGGTCAGAATATGAACAGTATTTTGATGAGAGATGAAAAGGCTTCCCCCTCTCTTCCTCCAGGAGTGAACTCTGATGTTGAAGTTTCCTTGTGACAGTTCAAATTCCCCTTCAGTTACCACTGCACATTTGAAACTGTGCATTTGGTCACAGTTAGTCACTGAAGATAAGTCCAATTGTCAGTTCTTCTGAAACACAAGAGATAGATGTATGTAGCAGCAGGTATGCAAACAAAAGCACAAAGAAATAGGATCAAACAGATGGTGGTAAGTAATACAAAAATAGCGAAAAAATAACTATAAAGGACAACATTTAGCAGATTTATGTAGTTGCACAATTTGAAGATAACTTTAATAAAAAGTGTTCAGTCTGCTAAGTTTTAAGTACCAAAAGAAGATGATAGTGTTTAAGTGTTAGGAACAGCAAGAGAGAGAGAAAGGTTCATGCTGTAACCAGGGTACACAAAGAGGAGAAAAGAGATAAAAGATAGCTCACAGCCTTAAAGTAAAGGAGCATAAAGTAGAGATTTCAGAGGATTGGCTAGTACAGAACAAAGTGATGTTGCTAAGGAAAGTGGATGGAGAAAAGAGAGAGGGAATTAAAGACAAAGAAACAGGAATCAAACAGAAATACAATTTAGTTAAATGAGGAGGATGCATTGGCCCTGCCACACTGGGGCATGAACCTCAGCTGTGAAATAATGTGCCCAGTGTGTGCTCTAGCCCCAAGCAAAATTCAAAGTCTTTTTAAGTATTGTATTTGTACACACACACACACACACACACACACACACACACACACATATATATATATGTATGTATATATTTTATCCTGTAGTTTTATTTAGCTTTGACTTGAAAGCACTCATCTTTTTATCATGTGGCTTTATTTGGTTTTAACTTGAGAATAAGTTGACTTTTATGCTTGATCCCATGGTGACCTCACTTTTTTTATACTTTCTGATATATATATATATATATATATATATATATATATATATATATATATATATATATATATATATATATATATATATATCAGAAAACTAACCCTAAGCAGAGAATCCATCCTAATCCAGGCCCCCTTTCCCCATCCTCTATTTCATATAGCCCCTACAAATCTCTAAACCTTACTACTATTAACCTACAAAGTATTCAAAACAAAATCCGTGACTTTCATGCCTGTAAAACACATAACAAGCCCAACATTATTGCCACTATTGAAATATGGCTTAAACCAATCATCAAAAGCTCAGAATTCCTTCCCCCTGGTTTTGCATGCCTACGCTCAGGCATACCCCATAAAAAGGTGGTGGGGTAGCTTTGATCTACCCCAACACCGTTAATATAGTCTCATACAACTCACCCATACTGAACTTTTCCACAGCAGAAATCTTTAAATCCCTCCTAGAAATGAATGGCAGCAAAACCCACTGCATTATTGTCCTCTTTATTCCCAACAATACTCCCGTACTAGAGGAATTCCTAGCTTGTACATCCAACAACATATGTACAGAAACAATAATTCTTGGCAATGTTAATATTAATTAGCTAGATTTCTCACAACAGCCTATATAGCTATACCCAGCTAATTAGTGATATTACCAGACCTAGCAAAAACAATACCTGTGGTACAGTCTTAGATTGGATCTTGGTCTTTGATCCCAATAAAATTTCTACCACAGGAACTCTAACAAACAGTATTAGAGACAACTTACCTGCCTTCATAATACGTAAAACCACCACAGCTTTAAACTCACATCACTACATAAACACTAGAGACATTACATGTTTGCCCTTTAACCTTTAACAATTCTTTAAAAAGCGTTAAATGGGATCCCTTAAAAACACTTCATCTAGATGACATGTAGAATTTTTCAACTCTATATTCTGTACCATCTTAAATAGCCTGGTCCCTCCCCGACTAAAACGTGTAAGATCTTGTAATGCCCCATGGCTTACAAGAGCAACCAAAGAGAATATGACCATCAGAGACAAAGCTTGGAAACTCTGGCAAAAGAACAAAAAACCCACTGACCTTACAACTTACAGACACCTTCATAACCAAGTAAAACGCCTTGTTACTAAGGATAAAAAGGAATACTATGATCATTATTAAACCAACACAAACAAGACCCAAAACATTTTTGGAGGTCAATCAACAGCTTACTTCATCCAGGCTCAAGCAATAACCCCTGCCCTAACCCTGAAAAAAAAACATTGAAATAGCCAAAGCCTTCAACACATATTTCATAAACAGCATAGCTAATCTCACAATCATTTTCCTGCACAATCACCCTAACCCAGCAGTTACAAATACCTTGTTTCCCCACTCACAACTTTTCTCATTAGCATCAATTCCTACTGCCACAATAAAGAAATTCCTTCTGAAATTAAAACCATGCAATAATGCCCCTGACAACCTGCCCTCAGAATTCCTGCAAATAGCAGCACATTCCATTGCCTTCCCTGTCAGTTTACTTATCAATAGGTCCATTCAAGAGTCCTGTGTTCCCACCATCTGGAAAAAAGCATTCATCCTCCCACTGCACAAAGGCGGAAATAACACTGACATCTACAACTTCTGGCCCATTTGCATCCTCTACCCTATTTCAAAAATCCTTGAAAAAGGTATTCACAGACAACTCCTTAACTACCTACTTGACAACAACCTACTGTCAGCAACCCAACACAGTTTTAGACCCAGTCACAGCACCACTACAGCTCTTATATCCTTGTGCGACTCTGTCAATTGAGCTTGTGATGCCGGGAAATTTGTCTCCTTTCTATTTCTTGACCTTTGCAAAGCCTTTGATACTATCTCCCACCCTTTTCTCAAAAAACATCTAACTTGGGAATCTCTAGCCCTACCCTATACTGGTTTTCTAACTACCTCACAGACAGGCATCAAGCCACTAAGTGGCAACACCCTTTTTCTTCTTTCCTTAATACCCCTACAGGAGTGTCCCAGGGATCTATCTTCGGGCCTCTCCCTTTCAGCATCTTCATCAATAACTTCCATTCTACTCTTACTCAAGGCTCAGTCATCCAATATGCAGATGATTCTAATATCATCTGCGCAGCCAATTCCACACCTGAACTCCTGAAACGTATCCAGTCAACGGTTAGCTCCACTGAAATATGGATGGCTAGCAACCACCTTGCCTTAAACCCTAAGAAAACTAAACATATGCTTTTCACCCCCAAGAAGACTACTACCATAAATACAGCTTCTTTCTCTATTCTCTCCCAAGATATCACCTCCATAGAGGTTGTCACACATACCAAACTTCTAGGTCTCACCCTAGATGAACACCTAACATTTGAAATGCATGTACACAACATCATCAAAAAAGCACACCAGAAACTAGGCATGCTATACCGACACAAAACTTTCCTCACTTACTCCTCAAAACAAGCCCTTGCCTTATCCTTCCTACTCCCATCTCTTCTTTATGGGGTTCCTCTCTTTACCAACATGCAGGCCAGTCTTAAATCCAAATTAGACTCATGCTATACCAAGATTGCAAAGTTTGTAACTAATGAGCAACATTTGTCCCACCACTGTGCCTCACTTAAATTACTGAACTGGTAAGAACTCCTTCATCATCTTACCTACATACAACTATCAACTGCCCATAAACTAATATTCAAGCAATCCAGCTGCCTTGCTCTTTCATCTCTATTTACCCTGTACTACCCTAATAGACCCCTCTGCTCTGAAAATGAAATGCTGTTGCAAGTAGAAAAACCCAGCCCCTCCGCTGTCCAAATGCTCCATTCCTTTTCTACTGCTAGACTATGGAACTCTCTACCACCCTCAGTTTGATCTACTAGCAATGCATTTTTCTTCAAAAAAGCCTTTAAGGCGACATCTTTCCTCTCTGTGGCTATGCGCATGTACTAGTGCCTCACAATCTATAGCCGGACTCTAGCTCTCTCCTACTAATCCCACCTTACTTACCCCCATCCTATACTAACATCTAATACTTCACCTTCATTTCCAGATGATAATCTCCCTCTTATTGCTGTACCTTTGTAGCTCACACAGTCAGCAAAGTTGAATTATTCTAAGTCACCTGTCTACTTACTTTGTTTCTTTGTTAAACATTAATTGTATTTTGCCAGTTGAGTATTTTATCAAATGTAATAACGATATATTTTACCAGTTGGGTTTTTTAAACAAATGTATCCATTGTAGGAGTTTTTCATCAATGTATGTTCTATATTTATGAATCTTTGCGGAGCTTTTCTCCCGGGCCTCCACTGAAAATGGGTACTTTCTGGCCCCAGTAGACATTCCCGGTAAACAAATGCAAATAAATAAATAAATAAATAAACAGAAAAAAAAAAAAATATATATATATATATATATATATATATATATATATATATATATATATATATATATATATATATATATATAAAGTCAGAGCCAGAGTGCCCATAAATGTGAAAAAATAAATGTTAGTCTTTATATTCCCTACAATCACAGTAATAGGAGATGATACACAAACTTATCCTATTACCATGCTGGCTATGCTTTGCTCCCATTTCTAGTATTGTACGACCAGATACTGCCACTTGGGAGCATCAGACCAGTGACTTTTTCACTTATGGCTCCTTATAATGAGATGCCAGTAGTGGTTTTCAATTCTTTTTAAATGCTGTCAATGTTCCTTATTTTCCATTTTCTCCATTGTCTACAGTTTAATGAATGGAAACAAGCTGTGGAAGTTACTACTGCCTACTTTTTACCTATATAATGAGCGAACAATAATTACTTGCCTTTTAGGGGCATTAGATTCATCAGCATGTGTAGAAGATTCCATCATGTAGAATAACATTTTCTGTGGAGGCATTAGAGTGATACATGATGTAGTAAATTTTTGTGTTTGAAAACAGATATGCCTAATGCCTTTTAGCCGTAAGTGTCAAAAGGGTTCTTTTGCTCATTTCAATCAACTCGCCGCTTATCTTACCACTTAAAGCAGCATGACCTTTGGGCAGGTAGAAGTACAACAACTGCTCTCTGTACACTCACTGATAACAACCTCACCAACATGGATAAAAGTAACCTTACTGGGGTAGTATTTGTTTACCTTATCCAGGACTTTGACGTAATTGAACACACCATCCTATTGTTCCATTTACAATATATTGATGTAAGCTCTGAATCTACCCAATAATTGAATGAGTTCCTAACCAATGGAACTTTCACAGATGAAATTGGGCCTGCTTGTCAGATCCATTCTTTGCTCTTTCAAGGGTACCCCAGGAGTTAGTTCTTGCAACAATACTATTCTCTCTGTTTTTAATAAAATCTTTCATTTCAGAACCAACTCCCCTCAGTGTATATGTGTATATATGTATACATATACATATATAGATATATATATATATATATATACACACACACACACACACACACACACACACACACACACACACACACACACACACACACACACACATATCTATGTTATATTATGTCACTATTCTGTATAATTTAATTATGCCTTTAATGTTATCTTACTGTTGTTACTATGTATGTAATCTGATCTGGATCTTCAAATTGTCATAGATGATCAGTGCTCCAGCCTGGTAAACAAAATAAAATGAAATAATTAGGTAAAGTAAAAGCAAAATGGTGTTTTGTGTCTGATGTCATCACAAACAATATATATTTTGTTATGTTAGATGTTGCAGTGCCATAGTTGGTTATGTGTAAGGCAAAGAGAATGGAAATACAACCCCCCCAATATGTGGAGTGGGGGTGGTCATGAGAAACTTTGTCCTTTTCTAAAAAACTAAAGTGCTGCTATACAAGGTTATATTTTCATTACAAAAAATTTTCTTTCATCATAATGCATTCTATGATGGGATGTTCAGCAGACATAGGTCCACTCAGTCTGAAACACCATTACACATGATAATCCCCGCAGCAGTGACATCATTCTGAATGCTAACACCTTTTGTAGGAGACTGGTTCTGGAATAACTAGTACATTTCTAATCATAGTACTTGGTTCTCCAACTAATGCACTCCTCGTTACAGTTTTAAAAGCTCTGTCACACTTAAGTGCGAGTAGCACATTGCTGTTCATTAGCAAATGGGTGAACTTTACATCTTCACCCTCATTGTAGAACAAACATTTTCCAGCAGGATTTTAATGTAGTAGTTGTGGTGTCTGTCTAATATCCCACCGAACTTCCACCAAATATGTGACGTCCCTTAACTATGCTGGGAGTGTAACTAAGGAACATCAATCCTCACTACTTACTACAATGTGAGACTGTCACTTACGCAGGAGTAATATTTCACAATTTTCCCCTAAGAGCACAACAGGAACATGCTCTATAGCTTGGGACTACACTGTATACTTCTGTCCACCCCTAATATAATTCCTTATTACACACTCCAGAGCAATGTGTCCCAGTTTAAGACCTCTGATACACTCACACTTAATAAATTGAATCTCACACATCCAAATACTTTTAGGAAAACCTGACACAGATTTCCAGCTGTGTTCCTTCCCACAAATGGTTTAGTAAAATGCTGCCACCAACCAGAGTGTCTACATGTCTGTCAAAAGGGTGTCCAGTTATTAATATTAGGTATTGAAACAAATTATCTAAACCAGCCAGACTTTCAGAGTGGCCCTGGAGTTATCAAAGCAGGTATAAGCACTCTCAAATCAGTAACTAATACACTGATTGACCAGCCACAATGTAAAATAATAAAAATATTTAATAATTAGCAAAATGATTAAAAGTATAAAACAATCATTTCAAAAAACAAACAGAATTCAGTCACCAGAAAAATGAAATTAATACTGAAGGATAGAACTCCAACATTTAGAAAAACTCTTACTAATTAACTATAATTTCCTGTCTGACTAAAGAATACTATCCCTAATCTAAACTAAATATCCCAACAGAGCAAAGGCAGGCTTACAGTTCTTGGTGAGTCCTTTGGGTATCCACTGCTCAGTATACCTGTGAACTGAACCTGAACTCAACTGAACAACTAAACTACAACTGTCTTCAGCAGACTCTTTTATAGATGAGGATAACTGTCCTAACTGTTTCAATTCTTATTTTCATTTCACTGTTTGAAAATCAGCAGACAGCTGTTTATTAAAGTTTTGTCCTGTCTTTCAGTCTCTGAAAGTAAACACAGAGCAACCAGAAACATTTGAATGACATCATATGCAGATCAGCTGAGTCTAAAACCGCCTGCAGGTAGAATCACCTTCACAAACATGCACAGTTAGACATGTAACAGAGCACTGTTCAACCCTATAAAACATCTTGTACAAACAGAGCATTAATCAACATACAAGAACTTATTTGCAATATCATAGCTAGTCATGCTGGCATATAATGCATAGGTTAACCTGAAATTATGTGCAAATCTTCAGCCAGGCATGCTAGCACAGACGGCAGTGTCTAATTTCTTCGCAGCAGTTATACCCAATAAAAAGATGTCTGATATTTCATGACAGCATATAAAGATGCCATGAAGCTCGGGCAGAAAAAAAGGCAAATGGTTGCTATTTTTTATACTCACTAATTACAGCTTTGCTGTTTAAAGAATCAAAGAAATTTGTGTGTGTGTGTGTGTGTATGTGTGTGTGTGTGTGTGTGTGTGTGTGTGTGTGTGTGTGTGTGTGTGTTTGTGTGTGTGTGTGTGCGCATATGAGAAAGAGACAGAAAAAGAATCAGAGAATGAACAAGAGAGTCACAGAAACAGTGCACACCAATTTCTTCCTCCCGATGGTGGAGTGTACCCTTTCTCTTGTAATGTGAGCCTTCAAGTACAATGTAAAAACATACATTTCTTAAAATAAAATCTGTAGATTAATATGGGTCTATATTACAATGTCGAACTCACAGGAGTCCGAACATCATAATATTGAACCCATATGTTCAAAATGTGAAAATAGCGAAGTCACAGATCACTGATTTTTCTCCCAGGGAAAAAAATTGGTGGACTGTTTTCACGGCTTTGCTATTTCCTTCACTGTGGCGTGATCTTGAAGTTGGTATATTTAAGTAGGGGGGTGTGGGGGGCACAGCCCCTCCATGTTGGAGGGTGTGGGGGACAAAGCACCCCAAATTAGTTTAAGTTTATAGTGTACGTGCTTTTTTTTTTTTTTTACTGGAACAACATTTTTTTTTTGAGAAAAAAATTTCTGTTTTGTGTTTTCGTACATTTTGGGTTTCGAACTTCCTGGTTTGATATTACATCGTTCAAACTCCTGTGAGTTTGACGATGTAATATAGACCTGATTAATATTGTACAGGGCTGCTGCTTGTTATCAGTGACTAAAATAAACTGGCTATCTGTTGCATAGGATGGTTATACATTTGCCATTTTCATGATTTAATCTTTACTAATAGCTGGTATTTGTTTTAATTACTACTCCCATCTTTACAACTATCCCAGTTGTACTATGCAGTCCATCAGTATGCATTCCCTAGACAATAAGAAGTATGAAATTTTAATGTCTGTTGTTTGTGACTGACTTTAATCCTCAGTGATTTACCACCAAATCAAACATTAATAGCAGGACAGAGAAGAACTATGTAGCATAATTAGAGATGGTTAAAAGGTATGGGTGTGCGGTTGCAATATCTTACACTGTATGATTTTTTTCATTCATTTGATCACAATGAGACATTTGAGATGTATTCACTCAACAACGTGGCTGCAAATCCTGGGCATGTGTGTGAATTAGCTTGTCTGCCTGTACTTATGAATGCAAAATAGTTCCAACGATGACAATTACATATGATCTCGTAAGTTTGAACATTAGGTGCAGGAACTATTTTGCATCAAATATGTAAAAATAGTATATAGCAATAAAAATATAAACAAGTACACACATTTTACAGTTAATCCATTCTCTATGCATAATAATGCCTTCCAGGGAGGGCATTATTAGTGAATTAATGCCTTCCAGGTGGAGTAATGCCCACCATCTGTGCTGCTGAGCCTCAAAACACCTAAGGGAGCGCATAGTTCTTTAATAAAGCATACCCTGTCAGGCATTATTGCTTGCTTAAAATGTGAAGAATAAATTAAAGTGCTAACCTCAATGTATACTGTTAGCATTCTGTCATTATTTTATTTCACTCAAACACCTATTTAACTATAGTTAGTTATTTAGTTAACCAGGATAGTATAACAGAGATAACAGCCCCCTTTCAGCACAGTCTTGGGGAGAAAAGCTCCATATACAAGGTATGTTTTATACAGTGTGTAGAAATGAGAAGCACATGATTTGTTAAAAAAATACACATAATGTACACACAAAGGAAAGGAATAACAATATAGTAAAACTGACATAGGAACATAGGGTAAGGATTAGCATACATGTAGTGCATGGAGCGCAGTGATTGCACTCTGATATTTGGAAAAAAACAAAGCACTTAAGTGCTACTTATAGCATAAGGGTCGACATTAACAAGCACCAACTCCTTAAATTGCTAAGGTTTGCTCTTACGCTCGGCAATCAAATCTGCCAGTACTGACCAGCAAAAGACAGCAGCATAATAATAATACTGCCTGTACTGATAACGTGTCCTTCACTTCCTCTCATAAACTTAGAAAGTTGTTAAAATAGCCGGATATGTATTTGCCTGCATTTTCTGAAGGATACAGTGTCTGAAACCGAAGCAAATATCATTATTTAGTGACTTCAATACTCAGTGATTTTTCTGAAAACCAAATATTTTATGGGGAAAAGACCAAACACGAGGTAAAAATCTGGGCATTCTGTGAAAATCTGGACATTTCAAAGGCATGTCAAGGTAAGTGTAAACTTAAGGGACTGTGTTACACTGTCTTCCTGACATCACTCACTAAGTGCTTTATGGCTTTGAAATCTGGCAAAATACTTAGTACTTTTTTTCTGTAACTAGTAGTATATGAAGCAGATAAATCTCCATGCACTACAAATAATTATGATCAGGTCTCCTAACATAGTCCTTAATTGTGTTTTCCTGACATGGATGTCAAGATTTACCTCTGGAGCCCCTGCCCTGCATACTGTCTCCTCCTTCTTGTTGAAGGGTCTGGAGCTGAATCTGCTGTAAGTGCTTGCATTGACAGAAGTACTGGTACTTACTGAAGAAGGCTGGGACTGAAGTCATTATGAGCTGCCCTAATGTGTTTTCCTATCTTAGTCCCTGCATCGATAGCTTTGCCCTTAGCTTTCAAGTGTATGTGGACACTGTCAGGAATTTCCTGCTACTTGGTTTTCTCTAAAGATATGATTTAGGAAAGGACAATGCAGCACTATTAGCAAACAGATCTGTCATATCTGTTACTTTTGTGGATTTCACCTTTGTGATGCTGCACTGTGTGAATTACCGTGGCACAATCATTTTATTTCACCATTTTTGTGTCAAATAAGAACGATGAAAAAAGTAACACAAAAGACACATATAGGTTTCATTTCAATGCACGAATGCCTTCTGGTCACATAAGGTCATGCATTGGACAACAATCTTTTTTAAGTAAACCATGTTAGTTCCATTTTTTTCTTAAAACCTCTGAATCAGACTTTTTTTTTAATGTATATGCATTTTACAGCATTTTTGCCATATGCACTCTTTGATGGAATGACCACAGCACCTGTTTTATCATTTACTAAAAAGGACCATTCAGCTTAGTGGGCAGCTTCTTCTTGATAAAGTGTTCAGAGGGATCTAAACTGCTTGCATATGCAGTTGGTCCAGAGAGGCTATGGCATGTGATGGACTTTGTTTAATTATTTATTTTTGTATGGTAGGAGCACACTGAAGTTGCAAATGTTTGAATGGTGAAATGGTATACCCAACCATAATTTCCTGAAGGTAGAATATCAGTGTATATACTGTCTACAAAACTGCTGATAGAGATTCAGACTATCAATCTGTTTTTGTCATGTTTTCAGCATATCACCCATGGAATTTAACAACACATAAGGGGCTAGCTGTTTCACGTGTGCACATTTAAAATTTGGCATGGAAAAGGTTAATAAGCTAAGGTATTATCAAAGCAAAATATAAGCTCCAAGATTTTACAACAACAGTGGTGCCACCATTTTCACCCTTCTTCTGTCTCTATTTTCTGTGTCAGATCCAAACCTTCCATTCCACAGCAACCCACACAGTTCAGATTCATCTTTTCTGATTTCTAATATTCAGCTCCTCTAAATCTGTAATTATGTCCAAGTCTGTCAATTCCCTTTAACATTTTGGCAGTTTTCCTTGCTGACTTCTGAGCACTCATACTCTGGCCTTTATTTTACATACTAAACTTGTTAACCACATCACTTGTTAGTTCTTCTTTTTGACATTTGTCTACTGTATATTTTTTAATCAATAATTTGCCTTTGGTTACTGTACTTAGTTCATACTCCCAGGATGAGTTAGAAAATGGTCCACTCAGTTCAGTATATTAACACGGTTAATGGATACAAATGCATAAATAAATAAATCACTTATATTGATGTAAAACCTGTTGCACTCAACTTTTTAATGAATTAGAGTAATATTTAAAAAAGTCACTGATATGGAACCCTTTTCTTCTCTTTATTTTTGTCTTTATGCAGAATTCTGCATGGAGAGGTATGGGCATAGTGACTTCCACAGTTTTTTAGTGCTAGTAATTAGCTACCTTTTTTAATATGTTTTCTTTGTTTTCTAGATTATTATTTTAGTAAATTGAAAAAAGCAGCCATATCTCAACTGTCCCTGATTTAATGGGATATCCCTGATTTTGATTCAAAATTTTGCTTTGTCTTTCCTAAAACTGACACTTTCAGGAGTAAAGGTGGTGGATTACATGTAATAAAGAATGTTAAACAGAGCATTATGAGCAGTCCGCTGATCATAACATGCATTGAAGGCATGGATATCAAGAAATTCAATTCACCTTGAGAGCAAAACTCGAGAGGAGGATCTTGGCATCCATATCAAGAACAAATAATTAAGGCTCATGAGCAGAGACCATCATAATTCTTTATAGTGCACAGAGCTTTATCTGCTCCATCTACTACTGGCCAAAGAAAAAATGCCACAAAGCACTTAGCAAGCACTGTCAGAAAGACAATGTAACTCAGTCTGTTATGTTTACATATACCTTTCATACCTCTCAACTGGCCAGATTTTCTCAGAATGTCCAGATTTTTGCCTAATATGTTTGCTCTGTTCCTCAATAAAATCTGTAGTTTTCTGGAAAATCATTTAGGGCTGAGGTCACTAAATAATGATGTACATTTGAATTTCAGACTTCATATCATTCAGAAAATGCATGCAAACACAAATCCTGTTATTCTAGCAACTTTTTAATTTTGTAAGAGCAAGTCAGGGATCTGTTTCTGACACAGACAGCTTGGAGAAATAAATTGTCACTGTCACTGTTGTTTGCTGGTTAGTACTGGTAAATCTGACTGTCTAGTGCAAAACCCAACCTTAGCAAGTAAAGCACTAGGTGTGTAACATTTTTAAGACTGTCTCGTGCTATAGTAGCACTTAATTGGTCGCCTTTTTTTCTGGGAATTGGAGCATAATTACTGGGATCCTTGCACTACATTAAAGGTATAGAGTTCTGCATATCAAAAAATTAATGTTAATTCACATCCTGTTACTCTGTCAGCTTTTCAAGTTATTAATAATAATGTAAAAAAGTGTCCTGATTTGGGGCATTTGTTCCTGATTCTGGAAACAAGAGGTTGAGAGATATAGTGCAAGTTATTCTCACTCTACTGTCCCTGATTTTGCCTCTTATTTTTGTTCTGTCCCTTGTAAAATTGTTAACTTACTGATAAATCACTTAGGATTACAGTCAGTCAGTAATGACAGACAATAAAAGCATTCCATACGTATTGTTAAAAAAATACTTTTTAAGTATCAGAAATATTTTAAAATCGTCACTGAATTTGAGTCTTTGTTTCTTAATTATTTATGTCTCTCTCCAGAATTCTCTTTATGTAGTCTTTTTTCCCAGAATCCTTGAGCACATAATTTGAGAGGTGTGGTGAGTACTGAAGAGTATCTCATATTGTGTTCATTGTTTTGACTACACAAGGTGTCCTGGTCCAGCTGAGTTTCTCATCAGGTGGTTACATTTGTGAAATTTCCCCCTTTGTTTGCTCCATATCTAGTTGGTTAAATGGGTAACTACATTTAGCCAATGTATGGACTTTGTGAAAAAATGTTAATATTTCATGTTTATGGAAAGTCTTAATTACTGGGCATATGCAGATCACTCGTGCTATGCTGCCACTTTTTAAGCACTGACTTGAAATATTTGCTGGGTTGCTTAACTGTCGTGATATCTGCATTCTGCATTCTTATTTCAGTTTAATTTTTAACAGTATATATATATATATATATATATATGTAAGTTAGTTAATAATAAAGTGCAGGAATCTGTTAAGATGTTTTGATTGATTTTTCAGTGAGCTGCTTTGCTTAAATCTGCAGCACTAAAATAATAATTTTTTGGGAAGGATAAATAATGATGTCCTATATTATTTTTATATTGGTGTCTGCAGTCTTTATAAAATTATCAGGACTATAGTGGACTCCTTAACACTACCTATGACTATAACACCTGAGATGGTGCCAACTGGGTGTGTTTGTTCTCAGTGGTGCTTTTGTCATCTGAATGGGTTGCATGACATGTGAACAGTGCGGGCTATTGTTGCTCTTTGGATTAGTGGGAACTCCTTAAATGCCTATCCTTTCTGTATTTTCTCACTGGATTATCTTAAAATGATTCTGTGTGCATTGTGTAGTGTCTTGACAGGGTGGGCATTATAAGGAAATCATGAACCACCCAGGGATGTTAAGAAATCCAATGACACAAGCAGAGGACCTCCACTCCCCTAGAAGAACTGTTATTCCCCTTTAAAGAGCTTAGAAAATGGACTGTTAAATGATTTTAAATTTGTTTTATTACAAGTGTATATGCATCTATATTATATTTTTGTTGTAAAATACTGTCTGTGCCTATTGATTCAAGGTTGCTGTGCTATATGTTGTTGAGGTGTGTTGGCAAGCTGAGAGTGAGGGTAGCCTGGCCAGACAACGTAATGGAGGGAGAATGGTCTGTGACCCACAGCCTACTTCGGCTTCCTCCTCCTCCTGATTTGTCATTGACTGATTAGGGTCATTAACTTAATTTACATGGGCAGTTGGTTGGTAAGAGCACCCAAAAGTATTAAGTAGAACCATTTTTTTAATTGTAAAGTACAGGGGATGAGGATGAATTGTTAATGTTTCAGGCAGTATCCTGCTTTTGGTTAGTGAGTTGGTGTTGATACTACTATTACATTTATTTAGGTTTATAAGGGGCCTTGAATATTTTTTTTCAGTGGTTAATCTGATGTATGCCTGGGGCATCCATGAGAGAAATGAGGAAGTGCATAAATATATATTGTGACTGTCTTTTTAGCTGGATGATGAGGGAAATGTAATTGTGGAATCTTCTCTGCTCATTGTTTTAGAGTATTAATTTTGCTTTAGGTTTAATGTCTGGGAAGACAAGCTGATATTCCCATAAGTGTGGCCCATGATACCTGTTGGGGGCTGCCTAGGGTTCTGCAATAGAGAGTAGGTTGTACATTATCTGATCAGACTAGAGATTAATACACTGGTTACTTGGGTCCTGCATTAGGGAATGGGTTGTACAGTAACTGACCAGACTAGGGATTGATGGAATGGTTGAACTAGGTAGCTGGGTTACAAGTGCCTGTAGCTTTACTTGGGGTTAAAGATAATTGGAATATTGGGGAAGGGAAATAAGTGATTGGATGGGAAGGCCAGAGATTAGAAATGGGAGATAGTGTGTTCTAAAGAACTATGCCCATAGATTAACAAGGAAGTTGTGTGCTGAAAGATGATATTATGCTTAGGAGAATGCATTCTTGCTGACTTGTAGGAATGGCAGTCAAGGTTTTTAGAACTTCACAGCTGGGGGTCAGCACATGTGGGGTTTTGTACTACACTAAAAGGCTGCTTCAGCAATTCACGAGAAACAGCTAAAGGGATCATTAGGTTGAGCTGAAAGCATCTTCCTTTCCTTCAGTTGGCAACTTGGAAGGTATATGCCACCCAACTGATAGCCAGTTTGCTCACAGATAGGACACAAGAAGTTAGAGTAGGGGAATCCACCCCCAAAAAGTAGCCACTCACTTGTGGAGTCCTACAGGGATCAGTGCTGTGACCTCTCTTTTTTAGAATCTACTTCTCTGAAGTCAAAGCAAACATCAAGGTCCTCTGGTTGACCAAATGTGCAGATGACTGCAAACTAGGCATGGTCAGCAAATCCACTAAGGACACAGATTTCCTTCAAGGGGGCCTGATGCAGACAAACAACTTGTGCAAGAGCCATGGACTAAAACTCATTCTGAAAAATGCTTAATATTACTCTTTGGAAAGATGGATACCTCTAAAACATACCTCATTAATAATACACCCCTAAAAGTAGACGCAGTGATCAGGGATCTGGGAACACATGCTGACAGTTTAACCTGACCTTTGCTACTGATGGGATAACAGTGTAATGCAGCAATCAACAAATAAGAAAATAAATGGCTTAATAGTCAAACTTAATGTTAAGACTAAAAACTTTTATTTTTAAAGCACTTTTTGTCTTAATCAGTATAAGACTTCATCAGAACTGGTTACCATTCACTCTAAAACACATATTTAAAGACCCACAAAGTCGCATGACATTTTTCCACCAAAAATTAAAAAGAAACAGTACCATAATGTTAAACTCTTCTCATAAATACAATTAAGTTGAAAGATTATTCAGAAACAACATATACATTTATAAAAAAATGTCCTTCAAACTTCATCACTCAAAATGATCTTGTATGTGCTTTTAATTGAAATTAAAAGCACATGTAGTTTGAATGATGTTTTGCTATATATTTATATGTTATTTCTGTTTAAATATTCTTTTTATTTAATTGTATTTATGAGAAGATTTTAACAGTATGGTACTGTTTTTTTTTTAATTTTTGGCGGAAAAATGTTAAGCTCATCCCTAACCTTATTCAAAAGTAATTTGGACCAATAGAAGGGAAATGTCAAATTTACCCTGGTTTAGCACCTATGTCCCTAATGGACAGGGACAACCTGTGAATGCTTGATGTGTAAAAGCCTACATTGTAACCATAACATTTCTTGGGGTATTGACACATCAGCAATATTTTGATACATTTGGGGAAAGCCTCGCCTGGCTTAAAATGTCTCTGGGGAAGACAGCCTAGTAATCACCTATAAACTTAAACATTGTCCAATGAAAAGAGAAATTTTATTAGGGAAAATGAATAGAGAGGGTTGTTGTAAGGTTTATTCAGGTATTAAAATAAAGGAGAGAGTTTAGGAAATTGTAGGAGAAAGGATATAGATGGTTGGATTATGACTGTATTAAGGGGAAAGAAGAGGGATTGGTGGGTATTATAAGAATAGAAAGAGTAAAATCCAAGAGGTATGGAAATGATAGATGCTTGGTTGGGTCAGTTATAGTAGAAGGTAGTGGCATGATTTTGGAAATATACTATGGTCCAATGAAGAAGGTTTTTTTGGGACAATTGTAAGGTAGACTAAAGAGAACAGGATTACGGTAGGAGAGGCAGATTTGTTGTTGATAGTGACTTAAATAGATTGCAAAGTAGAGTTTCTCAGGAATTATCAAAAGAAGGTGGCAAGAGGTATGGGTGATCTGGTATTTGAGTTTGTATAGAGAAAGTTATGGAGGGATGGGAGGTAGCTGACATCTTGAGATGTCAAAACACAAGCTAGCAAGTAGGACAGAATTCTTATGGATGTGTTTTCAAGTTGGAACATTGTAAAAACTGAAATGAGAGACAGGTTATCTTGGACCATGTTATATTTGTGGTGGACTGTTAGGCAGTAGATGGAGTTTCCGAAGGGTTTTGTACATGGAATCCAGGGAAGTGAAGAAAGAAAGAGGAAGCGAAGTGGATGCAGAATATAGCAAAACAAGTAGTTACAGGAAATGTGACAGATACTGGGGAAATGGCTATTAAAGAACGGTATGTGCTTAATGCAACAAGCAGCAGGACGACAATGAGTGAGTCAGGATCGAAGAAAAGGCTGGGAAGGGACATCTTTCATATTCGGAAAGAACAGGATGGCTGAAGTGCAGGACAAGCAGGACAGCATGGGTGGAAATAGGATAAACAAAACTGCAAATCTTAACATCTTAACACTGCTCCAAGGAAAGCTGAAGGGTTACAGACTGAAGCTGAAATTGGGAGAGACAAGGAATGGAAAAGAAGTAAAGCATATCCGGGTACGAAAATATTAACATGGAGACTGAAAAGGGGAGCAGAAATGGATACAGTGGTATCAGAAAAGCATTATGCTGAGTAAGAAATTAGAAAATGATAAAGGTATTTAAAATGTTCTATAGTAGGTTGCATTGCAGGCAATTCTGTAAGGGTAAATTTGGATACTGGAAAAGCCTCTAATTATTTTAGAAGGAGTCAGAGAAGACTAAATAGGGAGGTAGGTTCAGGTTATGGGATAAGTGATAGCACAAATGATGGGAGAAACAGCAGAGAGACAATGGATTCCTATTTGATTTCTTGAATGAGATAAGTGATAGCTCACATGATCAGAGGAACAGCAGAGAGACACAGTGGATTCCTGAATGATTTCTTTAAACTGGTGAAATTATACCTAGATCATCACATGGTGGTCTTGCATGATTAAGTCATGGCAAAGGCAGAAATTCCTGCTTCAGTGACAAAAGTAACTTTGGTCTTTGACCCTTAGTGTAATGGAGAACCAGAAGACTCTTTATATTTTATTCCTGTTTCATTCTGTAAAGTGGAATTAAAAGTTCTTGTCAAAATATTATTGGCAAGGATGGAAGAGATGCTGGCAAAGTTTGTATACCCCCAACCAAACTGGGTTTGTTAAGGGCCATTCCTCTGTTAATCACCGGAAGATTCTTTTACACTTCATGACATAAGTAGAAAACAGGATGGATAGGGCAAGCATGGTTCTTCTATGTAATGTTGAGTGGGATGATCTGTTAAGCACTGAAGGCAGTTAAGGCTTTACATAGGTTTCCTTGTGTGCAGATTGCAGTGAATAGACAAGTATCAGAAAACATGGAGTTTCAGTGGTGTACCAGGTAGGGATATCCACTGTCCCCTAAATTATTTATTCTTATATGAAAAAGTTGTCCAAAGAATGAGAAAGCACAGAGAAGAATACTGTGAGTCTCTGTGTGTGTGTGTGTGTGTGTGTGTGTGTGTGTGTGTAAATATATATATATATATATATATATATATATCTATAGACACACACACACACAAATATATACACTTTATATATATATATATATATATATATATATATATATATATATATATATATATATATATATATATATATTTATATGGATTCACTTTAGAAGCTCAAAATACTGAAATATTGAATTTCAGTATTTCAAGCCCATAAAGTGGAAACCTGAAAAGAACGAAAACTCAGAAGTGTGAAATTCAAAATCTCGCATACCAGAGATTTTGAATTAGTGCTTCTGGTGTTTCACTGTGGTAATGGATTCAGGTAAGTGTGTATGTTAAGGGTTTTGGGTATGGGCTGTGGTGTGTGGTAGTGTGTTCTTTTACTGTGATGTGTGTGTGTGCGAGGAGAATGTAGCTTGTGTGGTGGTGTTTTATGTGGTTTTGTATGTAGTGCGACCTCAGAGTTAGAATATTTAAGTAGCGGGGATGTGGGGGGGTCTTCCCCCCTGCTTTTATGTAGAACGAAGCTTGTGTTTGTGTGTGGGGAGGAAGGTGTGTGTCTGTGTACAGCAGAAGTGCTAATTCAAAATCTCTGGTATGCAAGATTTTGAATTTCGAGCTTCTGAGTTTTTGTTCTTTTCAGGTTTCCACTTTATAGCCTCGACATACTGAATTTCGATATTTCAGTATTTCGAGGATATAAAGTGAATCCATATATATATATATATATATATATATATATATATATATATAGGCCGGATTCACAAAACCTCCGTGTAAGACTTAATATGTCTTACTCGGAGGCTGCAGTTGAACGGTATGACGTCAGCGTGCCATGAATATTCATGAGGGCACGCTGACTCATCGTAACTCTTACACGGACTGAGTAGGCAAGCAGGGGGG